>NW_027315801.1:29080564-29230564 GCF_026437365.1 Eucyclogobius newberryi
AAAATTGGTGACTCTAAATTGGCCCTAGTGAATGAATGTGAGCGTGAACTGTCTGTAATGTCTATGTCTCTGTGTTGGCCCTGCGACAAGTTGGCCACTGTCCAGGGTGTACCCCGCCTAAGGCCCGAAGTCACCCGCGACCCCAAAAGGGATCAAGCGGTAGAAAATGGATGGATGGATGGAATAAATATGGTAAAATTCCAACATCCCACACATGGAACGTCCTTTTGTTTTGTTTTTCTATTTATTTTTAATTTTTTCAAATTAGGTAAATGCAATATTTTTACTGTATCTTCTATCTATGAATCCAGTTTAAGACGGTCAAGCTGAAAGGCAATGTTGGAGAAAAAACATGAATCGTACACCGGTAGTTTAAATATGTGTTGTGAAGAAAAAACTGTATGTTGTGTATTTCCTTTTCAAAATACTGGAAATGTAATTAAAACATTATATTGAGTTTGTAGAATGAAAAAATACCAGTTTACACTGGCCAATATTGCAACATAAGCCGTTCAATCTTCAATGTTTGAACTGCCAGTCAACATTAAGAGGCACTAATTAGGCCTTGTATAACAGTAGGTCGCACTTTATGTCTCACAACACCACTGCCTACAGGAAGCTTGTAAAACACAAAGTTTATAAAGTCAACAAATTGAATTGAGCTATTTGTCAAAACAACTCATCCAAGAAGATGTTTTTTTTTAATTCTCAATAGTCGATGCTCTCTGTTGATATAAAAGTTTTCATGTTTCATGATTTTGTTAAAAGCTTGACAGACTGACCTATTTCTACAGGGTTCAAATTAACCTGTAAAATGGTTTGAATGATGTTGAAAATAAAAAAAAATATATAAAAAGATTTACCTCTGATGCTTTGCTCAAAAAAACAACAAATAAAAAACAAAGTTGGTGTAACAAAGATGAATAAATCCATCCAGGATCCAACAGTCAGCTCCAAAGTCTCTCCAACTCACAAGTCTTTATTGTCTCAAAGATAAATGAGGTCTGTATGTGGTTTATGACTGCCTACCGTTGTTTTTTATTGTACATCTTTCCGATGCACAGACTTCTCACTGCGCTTTTCTTCAAAGAGGGAATGCTAGTTCTGCAGATTCATTTATGACAGCTATTTCCACTGTCTTTTGAGTTGTTTGAAAGTTTGTCTGCATTGCTGCATTTTTGTTGTTGTTGTTTGTTGTTGTGCACAAAACATCTATTGCAGCACAAGGTTAGGAACAAAGTCTACACACTTTCCCCATGAAAAGCACTGCTTTTATCAAAACACTTGTCCAACACTTTTTCTTCCTTCCAGTTTTTCTTCTTTTCCTGTGAAACCTTAGAGTCTTCCGCCCGTGCAGCCTCTCTGTCATTAGATCAGTCTAGACAACCAGATTAGCGCTGTAGCTGCCCTGTGTCCCTCACATATTACCTACGTTACATAATCCTCAGCATCAAACTAATGACCTTCACAGTCAACATTGATTTCACCAGGCCACATCACACTCTAGCAGTGCTAGCTTGGGAGACCCACTTTCTCCAGCCCATTATCTGAAGCCTGCGAAAAGCCACACCTGTAAGATGACATTCACCAAAGGATTATGGTCCATGTAAGACCCTCCTCAGTTTACAGAGCTGCAGCCAAAAGGGGATCTACAGTGCACACACACACACACACACACACACACACACACAGGAGCTGTTGCGACACAAGTGTAGACCTGTTTGTGCGCTGCTCTCTCACACTCTAGTCCCCTTGCTTTTTTACTGCAGACCAATGAGGGTCTGTCTTCTCAAGACATTTTCCTGAACATTGGCATCCTTTTGCAACTCAGCAATTTTAATTCAACTTGACAAAAAACAACATGATGCCATAGTTTTTGTCTGTGTGGAATTTGCATGTTCTTTTTGTCTGTGTAAGTTGTTCCTGGTGGTTCTATTTTCCAATTAAACTAAAAACATGTGCAGTAGGATCTATTCTGGAGCTTGGGATGGGACTCTCCTGATTAAATATGGTTTTAAAAAGTTGTTTCACATCGTCAGTTAGAGTCTCAATACTGCTTTTCATAGAATCTGGTCTGAGACGGGTCTTTGGAATATTGTACTGTATGGCATTGAACTGGTCAATCTCCACGAAGACAAGGAGGCGATGCCAGGTTACACGTCTAATCTGTGGAGAAAAAAGCCCACTCACACAGTAAGAATGGAGGTATTTCAATGTATCTTTGAGATGGATAAGATTAAGTAGAAAAAGTAGAAAAAGACACGTTTACCGTATTTTTCGAAGCCAGCCAAAAAATGCATAATAGAGAAGAAAAAACATATATAAGTCGCACTGGGGAAATTTATTTGATAAAATCCAAGACCAAGAACAGACATTTCATCTTGAAATGCAGTTTAAAATAATAACAGATTAAAGAACATGACGCAGAGACAACAAACTGACGAACTGTGGTAAGTGTCTGGTATGTTAACGTAACATATTAACAGTTATTCAGATAACTATAACAAGTTTACCAAAGCATCAGTATTACCCCAAATCACTAAATCCATACAATTCTTCTTCACCTCTAAACAACTCCGCAAACTCCGGAAGTGCCTTAGAGCCTAGAGCGCCCTCTTGCAGTTGTCAGTGTGAAATCCCGGCCAAAACTGTGCGACTTATAGTGCGGAAAATACGGTATGACCCACATGGTAATATACTTCTATCCAGTCAAGTCATAGGACATGTTCATGATGATGATGATGATGAGAGGGAGTTGGTGAGATAAAGGGCAATAGAGGAAGTCCAACATTGCTGCATTTCTAGCGAACGAGGGAGGAAGGATCGTGCGAAGAGCAGGTGGAGAGAGAGACGTGATGGAGCAGCACAGAGCGTCAGTGCAGCATGTTCTTCAAACGTTGGTGCAGTCCCTCATTTGTCCAGGAGTGAGTTCAATGACTACAACTGAATCTTTTTCTACAATGTTCTTCAGATGCATTTTAACACTTTGGGCAGTGGCATTGTTGTTGTCGTTAGTACATTGTAATCGCTTATACCACTTGTATAACAGTGAAGTTCAGACCAGTATCCTCCCCACCAATGCACCAGTTCCCTCTGAGGCAAAGTGAAGACAGTTCTAGCTTTTATTGTGCTAAAAGGGCACAGTCAGGACCTCTTAATAAGCTGCTGCATGTGGGTCACATCGTCTGTATGCAAACGTCTTTTTTAAATCCTAACTCAAGGGGTTTTCTGGCTGGGTCTGGAGAGGATTCATATTGGAATGTGTTCTGATTGGGTTAGACAGCGAGCCTTCTCTGATTGGTTGTTTATCCCCAGGCCTCCACTTTGGGGGTTACTTTAAATCAGCGGATCTTCAACGGTGACTCTTGATTTGTCTGTTTCTTTTCTTCTGGTGCACTCACTCCATCTCGGTGTCTTGTTGAGTGCCACTGGCTGTGTGTTTGATGTGAGTGTGTTTGACGGGCTTAAGCAGAACCAGCAGTGAGTGGGCTGCTCTGATTTTTTGCCAAGCCGAGATGCATATGGTTATTTCTTATTACAACAGACAATTAATAATGTTTTGGGCAAAAATAATTATGTTATGAGGAGTAAACTTTGCGTATCTACAGTTTAGCCCACATGCAGTTCCTTCAGCTTTTCCATCTGGGGAAAATAATAAATCGACTTTATCATTTGTATCGTGTCTGTTATATTGAATGTAATGACAAATATCTTTGTTTGGTAGTTTCCATATTCATTTTTAAAATATAAAACGTGTGTGAGCGGGGTCTGGGCTTTCTGATGCCTTAAGATGGTGCTATAGTGTCACTATGGTGGCTTAATTTTACGTTTTATTTACAATAGCTTACAAACCTTAAGTCAGTTAATTTGACAACCAAAAATACATATTCATGATCAAGTCTCTTATACAATCTTTATCCGGATCAAACTTGACACCAGTTATCAATCCGTCCCATTGTACAATAGCTCCAGTGCAGTATCCTAACAGGCCCACAGCCCGTGAGGGTGTGTACCGGCCCTGCAGCCATGGGATTATCTGTTGTGCTGGGTGGTCCCCTCCCTCTGCACCTGAGTGTGTGTAGAGGTGTGCAGAGGCTGAATCAGGAATGCAAAGGATGATTGTAGTTTTAGCTTTAAGTTTTCATTCTGAAAATATTATGGTTTCCGTGGAGGGCTATCAGAAATGTATTCTTTAAGATTCTATAAAGGCTGTCTTATAGGTGTACAGACCTGTGTTGAATGTGTAACACCAACCCTGTAAATGTGCTCTGCTGGAGACCTTACATTTCTGCGCTGTGGCTAGTATGTGAAAACTGTGGTTGTATTATGCTGCGGTCAGACCAGAACTGGCATGAAGAAATGTACTCGCACACTGCGGCAAACAGCGGGTGGGACAGGAAACGGTGTGGGCAGGAGCAGGAGC
This sequence comes from Eucyclogobius newberryi, assembly GCF_026437365.1. NCBI lineage: Eukaryota > Metazoa > Chordata > Actinopteri > Gobiiformes > Gobiidae > Eucyclogobius > Eucyclogobius newberryi. Next base: position 29,084,988 of record NW_027315801.1, read on the forward strand.
ACGAGGAAGGCAGCTACATCAGCATTCCTTGTGAACAAGATCAGAGATTTATCTGCAGCATCATGTTTGGAGAGCAGATTTATCCAACATGATGCTTGTGTGTGGAGAGAAGTTCAGGGGTAAACATTACATCTGTTATAATTATGTCTTCTTTACCAACTTCAGGTAACAGGCCAAGTTAATAGACTTAGAAGCTAACAACACACTCCTCCTGTAAATAACTAGTTTGTGTTTCATAGTAGTTTGTTCTTCCCTTCAGACAGATATAAGGCAGTGACTCAACAGTTCTTCGTCTGAACTGAGATAAGATAAGATTTATTATTAAGCCTTTATTTGTCCACACAATGGGGAAATTTCAGTGTTGCACGCAGGTAGATACAGAAGTAAAAGAACAGATAACTTATTGGAAGCTTTAAAAAAACACTTATAAACAAAACTTTTAAAGACAAAACCTCTCATATTCTTAATAAGGAATAGAAATTAAAAATAAAAATAAGACTAAAATAACATAAAAAGAAGTCTTCACTCACTTAAATGTTTGTCCAGAGCTTAATTGTCTTTTGCTACAGAACCTACCAGGACAACTGATGGGCTATAGACATCTTTACCAACTTGTGCTTTGCCATTTTGGAAAATTAATAATAACTTGGAATTGTTATTAATTTTAGACCATTAGTCAATTAGCCTTTCCTGAATTACTTTGAATTAGTTTGTAATATGTGTTTTTGCACTTGTTGCTCCCATATGCACCCGCAGAAAGTCAGCACATGTTCCCCATAAGCCTTGGACAGGTAGTGTGACAGAGCTCTGAGCTGCTGTAGTGATGTGAGGGCAGTCAACGTAAACACGCCATCACACACATAAACATGGCCCCTCTCCAGTTTCACTGCACACTTGGACCAAACGCAGCCCGCTCTCATAAAGAATGTATTTGTGTAATTTGTTTATGTGAGATTCCCGAGCCCTAATGGGGAAATGGCTTTCTCTGCATCAGCCTACACCTGAGTTCAATTTCACTAGCTCTCTCACAGACAGATCATAAAGATGGCATACCACAGTCAGTGCAATCTGTCTCTCTCCTCTGCTTTTCATTTTAATTTCTTCCCTCTCTCTCGCTCTGCTGCATTCTTCATAGCCCTCCATAACTTTAATTCGTTCCTTCATCACCGACTCAATGAATTATGTCGTCCACAGAAATATGTGAGGCAATATTGAGTAACAGGTGAGTTAGGATTGTTTTCTGAGTGCAATTCTCAGGCTTGCTTTGACATCTGTGTTTTAAAGACATGTTTTGTAGCCAAGCATCAAGTAAGTCATCTTCTTGGTTTGCATTTTCGAGGAAAGAATGCAAACAGGCTCAAATAATATGACACATAGCCCATAGCTGTGAGAAATCGCTCCTAATTAGTACAAGCTCCCAGCCAATAAAGCTAGTCTGCTGGCATGAACAGCAGCATATGTGCTGACATATGTTTGACTGAGCCTGAAACAGTGTCCAGGAATCAAACAACAAATCACTTTTCATTCAAAGTGTTTTGTGATCTTTCTTCCTTTACTGTTGTGCAGCCAACTGTACTCACTAAAGTGTTGATCTGAGCTGCTCCAGTCAGACATGTGTTTAGCAGAGCCCCACAAACAACAACTTAGCCTCAGCCTGCAAATGAGCTCAAGTGCACACCAGAGAACAAGACCCAAACATGTGTTTGCTGTGTTTTGCCTTCTAATTACTTATATACATAGTTATTTCTCTCACACAGTGTGTGTCAAATGTGTGTGTCTGGCTGTCGTAACATTCAGATTTGTGTCTGGCTCTGGTGACCTGCACAGCAGGCATTCCATTCAAGCTTACGCCGATGACTCAGTAATAACAAGGCTCAGCCATCATTTGTTTGTGTGTATGTTTGTCTATGTGTATATGAATGTGGGGTGCACGGTGGCAAAGGCGGTTAGCGCTCTTGCCTCCCAAGAAGGACATCGTGGGTTCGATTCCCGGACCAGACCAACATCACATGATCTCTCTGGGTGGAGTCTGCATGTTCTCCCCGTGTTACCGTGGGTTCTCTCCGGGTTCTCCGGCTTCCTCCCACCGTCCAAAGACATGCATGTGCAAAGTTGGTGACTCTAAATTGGCCCTAGTGAATGAATGTGAGCGTGAACTGTCTGTAATGTCTGTGTCTCTGTGTTGGCCCTGCGACAAGTTGGCCACTGTCCAGGGTGTACCCCGCCTAAGGCCCGAAGTCACTGGGATAGGCTCCAGTCACCCGCGACCCCGAAAGGGAACAAGCGGTAGAAAATGGATGGATGGATATATGAATGTGTGTGTCACTTTCAAAGAAACCGCTCCAGCATGTTTACACAAAAGGCCCCATCTGAAAACTCATGACAAAGCATTCTTTTCTTCAAACTCCCATGTTGCACCCTGTCTTAAGATTGAAGTCTTACCACCTTTGCTCTTTTTTGGTTTAGGTTCACTCATAACACTTAACACGTACAACACATGTTATTTAAAACGTCTGATCTGTTCCTCTCAAAATAGCAGTCCAATCGTTGTGCTGCAGGCTGTAATGGTGATTATTTTTCAAAGGAGACAAATTGCCCAGTAATGCATCTAAAAAGTACTTTATGATAACCTAAAGCCAGGCATCCATAATAAGCCCCTCTCAGCCCAGTGCTCTGGTCTGGACAGGCTCCTTCATAACTGAACTGTTCTACAGAGGGCTTTCTAAAGTTACAAGTCAGCTCTCTTCCATACCGATAGGCCTCATTGATCTAATGGGAGCTTTTAGAGTGTATTAAACATAAAAACCACCTACTGAGAGCATATTTCCCTCCACAGCAGGCCTTACAGGGCTTTGCCAGATCAGCTAAGGCCCTGCCAGTGCAGTGTCTGCAGCCAAATGGTGAGTCCAGTCCCGCACAGAGCACAGATCAGAGTCAGCCTCTGCCTTATCAGTGATGTCAGCTGTTGTGTTAGCTTTACCAACTCTGCTTCTCTCTTATCCTCCAATTAAAGACACACATTATGCTACAGGGAAAAATACGATTATGTTTTGTGTATCTTGGATTCATGTTAGAAATTCAAATTTTCTGACTTTTGAGGTTGCACAGATGGGGGGACTTTCTGTTTGTATGGCCTCATGCGTGATGCCCTTTCGTGTCTGATTGTGCAGATCTGTGTGGGAGGGAGCATGAGGTAACATACCATGACTTTATCATAACCAGAAACAATATTAACAACTGGTGAAAGATGTTTTGAGGGCATTTCTCAGATTGCTTTTTGGCAATTGAAAAATAGGAAGGGATGAGAGGGCGTGGAGGTATCGGGGGTGGTCAGCAGTGTAATGAATGTCTTTGAATATTTGTGTGGTTTGCTCTACAATGGTCACTGTAAGCTCTTGCAGTTTTTGTGCATTGCTAAACTCAGGAAGTGCTGCTTGAGTGACTCTTTCTTTGTGTTTGTTATACAGTGTCACACGTGTGTACAGGAGCGCAATGCTTGTTTGCTTTTTTTGCCAAGTAAAAATGCTTTCTTCTTCTGGTGCCTGACTTTGTTGTTAGCTGACGAGCGTGTAGGCTGCATGCATGTGTATGGGCGTGTGGTGGGACAGAGAGAGTGCTCGGCTGCTAAACCCGGGGTCTTGGCTGAGTGCAGTTGTAAAGGCACAGGTTGACAGAGAGGATTGAGCCTGTCATCTCCAGGATTAGGTTAAATGAGTGAGATTGACAGACAAGACAACATTGGACACTTGCAACACACGCATTCTTTTGACGGTGTAAAATATTTTATGATTTTATGAGGCAATTAGATCAAGGTAACTGATCAAAGTTATGTGTTACGTCGTGCAAGTGGATGTGCGTGTCAGCAAGCAGTTCAGTCATGCTACACAGTGATAAAAGAATAACCTTGTATTTGCTGTACAAACACAGACACTTTACACTCTCATTAATATAGTTTGTTTTGCACAATGTACGTGACTATCATAAAAACACATTAAACCTTGTGTTATGGCCCTAGAAAAATTACATAAGGCACATTTTGAGCGGCTCTGATCCCCCAGAGCGGATCACATGGAGCTCTTCGGCACGATTAGTTTTAATGGAGGGTATGGTCTGGGCATGGCTCCTTGTCTGCTATAAGCAACTGGCTATACCCAAACTTTCTTTTTCTTCTAAATTGTACCTGAATCATATTTTTTGATCATAAGGCCAATCTCAGCAATGCACAAAAAGATGTTCAGTAATTCCAGTTTGTGGCGCTTTGAGACATGGTTAAAGCTGAAGTAAACAAGAAACCTCTTCTGGTTTATCGTCAGCTTTTTCTGCACTTGTTTCAGTTTTCTGCACCTCTATGCTTTGGGTTTGGCTAATGTTAAATACAATGTGTACTGGAAATATGATGTTTTCTAGTTGCTAACGTGCTGAATATTTAAATTAAAATAATTTGAAAGATAACACTTCATCTCTAGATCAAGTCAGCTTGCCGTTAGAAATGATCTGCCTTTTGTTGTCTTGTTTTCGCCAGTCTATGTTTTATCCAATCATCTCACTGCGGTGTGTATTCTCTCCTTAGCTAAAGTGGATCCATCCCCTTTGGGAGGTTGTACAATGCATGGGCCGCTTCGTACCTGTCAAACGGTACGGCCCATTCAAGGTGCGCAACAAGACGATTCGCTCCACAATGAACCAATGGAAACATGGCTTTATTGCACCTTTAAATTGCTTTTTTAATTGACCCACAAAACTACTATAATACAATTTCAGTTGTGTTTGTTTCACATTGACAACTCATTTCACATTGTTTAAGGATTTAATCTTTTCCTGGTGGTACATATTTGTTCCAGACTTGTTGATTCCAGGGCTACGACTGGACTCCATGTTTGCCACAACCACTGAACTAGTCCCTTTGAATCTCCGCTCAGTCAGATAAGGATGGCATGAAGCAGTTAGATCAGCTGCCCAATTCTTCTACACCAGGTCAAATCCACCTTATCTCCAAAACAATGACACTAGCTTTAAAGAATGCTGGTCCTTTTTACTGGAACTGCAATTAGTGTCTATGTTAGCTACGTATTCACAAAAAGCTTCAGGACTGGATTTAATGAAGGAACAAGCTTGGCATCAAAGCGTTACAAGAAACATGCAAAGGGACACACACACGCACACGCACACACAAACACACACACACACATAGTGACTTAAATCACAAAAGTAGTTAGTTAAAATGCTAAACCTACTTAAGTTTCCTGGAGATGTTCGGCTTAATTTAACTTTGATTGGTTTTGATTTGTACAGAACATTATGTCTCTTCATTGTTTGACTTCTATGATTCGATACATAAATATAAAATATATATGAATATATATAGAGATATTTCCAAAGCAAAATTTCAAATTTCATTTCAGAATAGAAGTCACTGGCCTTGGTCTAGCTTTTTTATAGAGGTAAAACATGTCTTAACGTTACAAGAGCACTAAAGGCTAGATATTAGTCTGTTTGGAAACATGAGATAGTCCCAGGCCTAAGATTGACCCTCCAAACCATTTGTTGGAAATCCTCTGTGCTCTAAAGGTTTACGAGTGCGCATATGTTTGAGTTTGGGCCCATTTTAAAGCCTGCATGCTGGTGTGCATAACTGTGTGTCTCTGGTGCCTTTGAGGTGTGTTAAGGTGTGTGTCTGTCTTTGAAGTTCGGCATCACGTTTAGAAAAAAAAAGAGGGTTGATTTTAGAGACGCAGTGTGTTGGTGTGTGCGCCTTGTATGTGTGTGTGTGTGTGTGTGTGTGTCCTCCCGCAGAGTGGATGCGGTTCACCTTGCACTGGCCACCTGTAAGCTATCGACAGAAATTAGCCTCTTTAGTCTTGATGGTTTGCAGAACACAGGAGGAAGGGGGCGGTGAAAAAGTGGCAGGAGGGCTCGCTGGGTAGAATATTTGAACATTTTTAGAAGTGCTCTTTTCTTTTCTCTCTTGCTGCCCTGTAGGAGAAGGCGAAGGTTAGACCAGGCATAATACATACAGTGAGACCATTTGTTTCTCATTTGTCTCCACTGGACATGCTGGGTCTTTGGCATTTGGAAGTCTGTGTGTGTCATTTTAGCTCAAGGCCCAAACTTGACGCTCACCTTTACTTTGACATCTCCAATCACACACAAGCTGCTCTCATTATGTGCGGTAAACAAACAAGTCATTAATACCGGCCTGTAGGCACACACACACACATCCATACCAATGATGGTCACGCCCCTTCCTCAAAGTTCCGGCCCTCTGATTGGCTATAAGCTCCAGGCTAACGATTTAGTCCATGTTTTCCTGCTTCCTGCTCATTGCTGGAAGACTTCCTTTATCGTCATATGGTTGTGATTATAAGACTCTATAAGGACACTTTTGCTCACACAATAGATATAGGATAGGCCACGGTCTCCTTGTCAGATAGTGTATGTGATATTATTGACCAGAAGCAGTGGGAATAATCAACATCTGTGATTACTTCTCTATCTTTCTTTGAAGGTTTGAATGCACGTTTGTGCTTTTGACTGCCTGTGCCTTGTTCTGTAGCCAGGAGCTGGTTTGGTGCGATGGTTAAAGGGCTGACTGGTGCTGTTGTGTGTTATTCTGCAGACCGACCCTGGCCCCAGACTTCACAGCTGGGCTATTGATCCGCACACGAGGTGATTTTGTGAAAACAGCAACTCTGTCAAAGGGTTAATTCAGGTTATTGTCTAGTTTATGTTCCAAGGACTTGAGTCATTGCATTGAATAATGAAAATAAGTGTTTCAATTGAGTGAAAATTGGTTTTACCTGTTCTCTTGAGGTAAAGAAATGTGGCTTTAATATTGTGACCTTGCACAAAATGTATAAGATAAGATAAGATATTCCTTTATTGTCCCACATGGGGAAATTTCATTGATGCAACGCAGGTAGATACAGAGGTAGATACAGCATACCGGTACATCTGGCTGTTTGGACAATTGGATGACACAAACTGAACCAACAATCAAAGAACTGGATTAAATTTTAACTGACTTTCATAAAATAAAAGAATAAAAAACATTCAGACTCAAATTGAGTCTCGACTTTGAGATTCTGGACTAAATGGAACAGATACGCTAGACAATTTAGGCTATGAACTTTTTTTTGTTCTTTCCCCCAACCCCATTTTTCTTAAAGAAATATCAAATTAGCATTGATTTGCAGGAATGTAAAAATGAAACCAGCATTAAGAGCAGAAGGAGAAGGAAAGAGGTCTAGAAGACGATCCAAAAACAGTGGTTAATTTGAGGAAGGTGGTAAAAGAGGATGCAGGGACAGTTAGCTGTTGATCTAATGGTCCACAGCCAATTTGAAAAAGAAAATTTGTCTCGTTCAGGCAACAATTTATTCTACATGTGACATAATTCCAATAAGGTAACCTCAGACAGTCTCAGAAATGTTGTTTAGACACTCTCTGAAATATACATATGAAGCTTCAAAAGATTGCCTTCCAGTAAATATGACACATACACGAGACAGGAATTGAAACAATCCCCCAAAAAACACTTCATAATTTCACTGGTTTGTTTAACACAGACTGGCCTTTCATCATGACGCAGCATCTTTATGTTTACCGAGTCCGTGCCAAGTTTCAAGTTGTCCTCCCTTCATCTGTTGTCAAGTCGATTCGCTGGGGAAGTTACAGGCATGTGTGTGAAGCAGTCCACTCTGCGACGGGAAATTGTTAGCAAATGGCCTCCAACTGCTGGCCTTTTAGCTCCACAAACACAACGTGAAGGCCCCACATCCCCTTCTGCGGACCACTCCCACTACTTCACCCACCACTGCACAATTCACCTGCCCAGACAGCCCTCTCTCTCTCCCCTCGCCCTGTCTCTCCGCATTGCTATTCTGAACTTAGACATTTCCATACCTATTCATCACTCCCAGGGCCCCCCTCAACATCCATCCTTAACATACACACATGGGGAGCCATTCCTGAGTGGGTAAATAGTCTAAATTGTAGCTGACCCCCGGAGGTTAGCAGAGGCCAATCTCTCTTTTCATGTCAAAGCCATCTGAAGGCTGATTGGTTGATTGCTGGGCCCTCCATTTTCCAAAAGGCTCCCTTGTGCTGCTGTAATTGCCCTATCGAGTGCAAGTAACACACACCCACACACTCACTTTGCGCACGGAGACACACACACACACTCACAACAGCCTTACAGCCAAATGACTTAATTGGTGTTAATTGCAAAATGACAGTAGTGAATTGGGTGGGGGTCAGAGGTGACGCAGGTTGGAGTGGCGTGGGGGGGAGGGGAGAGGATGTTACCACCTCAAGTTTGTCCTCATGGAATTCTTTTCGCAGATGGCAATGACAGCCCTACACTTCAATGTCTCAGGATCAATGTTTCTAAATCCACCAGGGTTTAAAGGAATTAAAAAATACCATTAATGCGCTGTACCTGATTTTTGCTGTCTTAAAAAACGTGAAAAACAGAAGTAATTCATTTTGAATTCTTTGTAGCGGTCCATAGTTTATAAGCTCTTACACAACTCTCTAGGCCCAGAGCAAGTTTTATGAATTTCCAGTAAAGCTAACATTAGCATTCTAAAAGCACACTTCCTGTTTTGCTGATATTATATAACATATATCTGTACTGTGGTAAAACATACATGAAAAAACCCCCTTCAAGCACTTTTTCCACTTCCAGTTTTTGAAAAGCTTTATTAATGTGTTCAGATAAAAGTCATGTTCAAATCAATCAAAATGTGATCAATTCTAATTTTGGGGAAACATTTTGAGAAAAAGTACATTGTTTCCATTTTGTCTCAGTCTGTCCACAAATACATGGATTCTTCCCTATAAAGAACAAAATAACTATAATGGGACATAATTTGACTTATTGACAAAGTGTCATTGTTGAAAGGACTTTTGCTGAATGTTTGACCCAGTAACTGACGAGAAGGTTCAACATTTGTGGATTTGCAGTTTGGGAAAGATGTCCGTCCATCTGAAGGGTGTATATATGACCTCAAATTAAAATAAAAAGAATAAGTTTTAAGTGGAAGTTACAATTGAGAAACTTCCACTGATAAGTGAACGATAACATGCCCTTATAGCTTTTCAAGAAGCACTTCCACTTTTGTCCAGTTTCTGCTCGGTCTGACCTGTGCATGTGTGTGTTTACCCTCTTTAGCCCGGTATATTTGTGTGTGACTACCAGGCGCTCTGAATGAGCCTCTATCGGGCAAACTATTTAAGCCATCATCATTACAGCGCTGCCGGGACAGAGGTGTGTTTTAGTAAAGGACATAATTGGCCTATCATCATCGCATGTGTAATCTTCTCATATTCTATCCAAACACTCAAAGTTATTCACCATAATAGAAACATTTAAAGTGTTAAACAGTGCAATTGTGCGTCACCCGGGCTGTTATTGTTTAGAAGAGACAGGCTGGGATGTGGATGGCTGAGCGTGTACCATCAGAAGCACTCAAGTCTTTTATTCTGTCTTCACGGACTTCCCTGCCCATTTGTTTCCCCTTTTATTTCATCCCACTCAGATCACTCAGTGGTTATGGCTGCGTGGATGTTTGAAAGCAGTCAGATCCTGCATGCATACGTTTGCGTGATTTCAAAACCAGAGCGATTTCAACTGGAAACATTTCGCCATCTGGGACCACCCGGGATTAATTTATCTTTGTTAGGAGGACAGGGTACAAAATATCATGCAAGTAAATCTCACGGGAAAAAGTAGTGTTAATATAATCAAGTAAAAGTAGAGAGAAGTAATCCAGTACTGAGTATCTCTTTGAGCTTAACGACTGACTTGTGTTGTATTGATGTATCAGAAGAAGCCACAACAGTGTGCATTTACTGGTATAAATGAAATAAAATAAGATTAAACCATATATATTTATTTTAATATACACTGTAACTTTTCTCTCTCTCCATGAATATTAATGCTTTGTCTGGAATGTTCCACAGAATGGCATTAAACGTATCTGTCCTTCTAGTTATTTGTTTTTACAGCACATAAATATCCAGAAAAAATGTATTTTCTAACTCTCCACAGATCTGCTTGAAGATAGATCAGTTTAATGTCGTACTGTGGAACATTCCAGACAAAGCATTAACATCCGAGCAGCAAGAGTGAGAGAGAGAGTGTAATTTTCTTTTTCAAATGTCAGTTACAATGTTGGTCCAGTCCTTGATTGTGGGTTTTATTTGGCGGGGATAGGGGGTAAGGTGAAACAGGAATTTTCAGGAATAATAATAATACAGGAATACTCAAACATGCAGGAATCCATCAAAATACAACTGTCAGTAAACTAATGAGGAAACACCGCCGTACATATGATAAATCTCCTTTAAAGTAAGGTACAATTAACATAAAGTTACAGAGTTTGGGTAGCAGTGTTGGACAAAAACGGTTAAGAAACAGCGCTTTAAAACAGTATTTGTCAAACTACTCAATAAAAGTAACCCAGAAGTGCCCATCTCAGCCTGTGTGTTTCCTTATGTACATGTGGGAGTCTCCTGCTGTTTATAGCAGGGAGTGAAAAGTGATGTGAAAGTATGGAGCGCGATGGGCCAGTGATGACATAGCCTCCTGTTCACCCCCAATGGATACGGCCCGCTCTATATTAGATCCATCTATCATGAAGCAACCTCGGAATCCACATGCGTCTCCGAATCCGTACATATGCTAGTCCCATCACTGTCGTCCGTATCGCTCATGTCACGCTCGCGCTTGTAAAGTCCAAAATGTACATTACCGTAGTCTTTCCGTGTTGTGCGCGCGTATTGACTCTCTCAAAGTGGTTCGGATGAAAGATGTTTGCGCGGGGCTTTTCCAATAGGCTTGTAGAAGGCACAATAGAGCTGTCACTTTCTGATTTGTTGTTGAGAAATAATAATGATGTGTGCGTTGTAAATGCCTGGGTCTGTCTGCGCAGTCACCTGTTCTATGCGGCGTATACAACCCCCCGGCCTCTTTGATGTGCGCCACCAGAGATTCCTACAGTGTGAAATAGCTGAGGCCAGATTTGCTCAATGAAAGACCAGCACTTGAACACTATTATTACCTTAGTTTTTTACAGATCATTACTTGCTGCTGCGTCTCCGTCTTGTTCGTTTTTACATGCATGGGAGAGGTATAAATCTGACATAGCAGGAAGGGGATGCTTGCAATAAAGTATAGCTTAAGTATTAGAACAGTGGACTATAAAAAAAAAAACAAGGTTAACTGTCCGGATTGTCAAAGCGCTGAGGACAGAAGTGCGCTCATTCTTCACTGTACACAAACTGGAGTGTATCTGTGTTGTATCTACGTGTATTGGGTACTGACGTGACTGGGTGATTTCTTTCAGGTGCTGGGGCGTTTCTGTTTACCATGTGTCAAAGGTGGACACAGAACAGCGGGATTATCCGTGCAAAGCCCAAGCCACGTATTACAGAGCCACGGCAATTACGAGTCTGATACAAATTTATAGTGGTCTGCAGCATATTCAGTGTTCTCTCTGCGGCGCAGGAAGACAGCAGCTGAACGAGTGGTCCCAATTCAGAATCAAGGGGTTTTGTGGTGTGTTTTGTGTTGTTTTCATGTTTTCATCTTTCACAATACTTCTTACTTGCCCAAAACGCTGACTTTTGTAAGATCTGTCTTTTATCTCCCAAGACTTTTCATTCATTGCACAGATGACATTATTTTTGAATACACTGTGAATACATTTAGTGGCTGTTCTGAACAAGATTTTGACTTTCACTGTAACAAGAATGAAGTGCTTTGGTTGAAACTAAAATATTTTCTCGCTGTTAGAACATCAAAAGCATGAGCGTGTGAAGTTGGGAGCAGTCTACAGTGAGCGCCGCCGATGCCAATCCAAATAATGGCTGTAATGTGCTGAGGGCACCTCAGGGAACAATCCCTGTTAGCTTCAACAACACCGGGCACCTCAGGACAAGGCCAGCCTGTGTGAGCTCCAACGCTCACTGCAGAGGAACAATCACTCTCACATCGACTTCATGTGTTTAAAGTTCATCATTAGTCATCTAGTATTCAAATGCTTCATATAATTATCATCTGAATGACACATATATTTTAATTTAAATGTAAACACAATGGTTTTGCCTTTATGGATGGTGTCCGGTCATAAAGGTATTTTTGGGCTAGCGCTATGGCCACGCCCTCTTTTGGGTGTTAACAGCATGGATGTATTGGTTAACAGATAGGCGGGCGATACAAATTGTTAAAATGCTGTAATTTTGCTCTAAATATAAGAAAATATTGATTCTGGCAACACAGCTGCCATGGACGGAGATTTCGGATTAAAATGATAAAATTTTAACAATCTGTATCTCCCGCCTATGTTAACACTGTTTGTTTTCACCCAAAGGGGGCGGGGACGTTCTGGTGGCACAGGAAGTGACATATGACCGGAGACATCTGTCTAAGGAGTAACTCACTGCACCAAGATGATTGGACAAGCATCTCTGGCAGAAGCGAGACTGCAAATGAGAGCTTTAACAGAAAACAATCATTTCTCATCAAACGCTGACTTGATCTCGTGATAACCATATTTCAAGTGAGGCCAACTTATATGTTGAGCTAACAGACTTAGCAAAACGAAGCTAGCACATGTTAGCATCAGCTTTTTTAGTGATCAAGATCAACCCATTATATTTCCAGTGCATAATGCATCTAACATTAGCCATACTCACTGCATTACTTAAATATATGATATGTTTAATGCGGTGTAAAGGCAGAGAAATGAAACAAATGCAGAAAAAGCTGACAATAAACCAGAAGTTTAGCCACATCTCACAGCGCCACAAACTTGGAATTACTTAACAGCTTTTTGGGCATGGCGCTCGGCCTTATGATTATATTTATTTGTATTTATTTATTTAAGGATAGCCCCTTGAGATGATCCATCTCTTTTTTGAGGGCTTCCTAGGGCACAAAGATACATACACAATACATACATACTGTTACATACAGAACATAGCAACACATCCCAGAATATACCTCCCTTTGGGTCGTTTTAGAATACAACCTTCAGATACAAACAAGTAATATATACAAAGGGAATTGAGTAGACATACAGAATATGGTAATTATGTATTACATCATTAGCGGGTACAGGAGAGTTTTAAATAGGAGTAGCCTATACTGAAGATCTATAAAACAGGCAGGTTATTCCATCTGAAGGAGCTTTGAACTACAGGCCGTCTTTCCTGTTTCTCTTTTTTCCAAAGGAACTCAAAAGAATGGTAATGTTCGATTTTTACGAGCGTGTGATGAGTTAAATAGGACCAAATTCTCTTTCAGGTAACAGGGAAAGTCATTGCGGATTCGTTTAAAGATTAAGATTAGCCAATGGAGCTGTCTCCTTTCTTTCGGCTGTAGCCAGTTCCATTAAAGTTACAGTTTCCATTACATTAAACATTGCTGTCATTACATTTGAGTACAAATCTGCAGAGTGAATTTGTTTCTATCATAAAGGTTTGAGAGCATACAAGCTTTTGGTAGTTTGGTAAATTACATCCCCATAATCAAAATGGGTAGAATGAGTTGAATGAGAACTATTATTTTCCTGATCGTTTGGGTAGAGTAGTTAATTATCTATAGTTGACCTAGACATGCATAAACCTTTTTCATTTTATAGTCAATGTTTGGGTCAACCCATATCCCAATATTTAAAAGAGTTTGTACTTGCAAGTTGATTTCCATCAAATAGATGTATAGATATACAGATTTGGACAATAGTGCTTTGCAAAAATTATACTGAAGGACTTTTTATTATTTAAAATAGTGTGACAAGATTGCATTTGGTTTAAAAAAAAAAAAAAAAAAGTGACTCTTGAATACTATGTAGATTGTTGTTAGAGCTGTAAATAACAGTGTCAAACATTAGGTATGTTTAGGAAATGTCAGTTGCTTATGTAGCAGACCCTGGCCCTGGTCCCGGAGCCATGCCCAGTACCAGAGCCAGTCAAAAATGTGTCTTAAGGTGCTGTCAGCAGTCATTACAGTGAGCTGCTGTGGAGATGTGGGTCATGCCAGTTCCACAGACGTGCTCAGAGAGGTGGGTAATGTGAGTGATGGTGCAGAGTCGCAGCCTGTGACCTGAGAAAGCTCTTGCTAAACATGAGCACATGACCTTGCTTGGGAGGCCTAAATTCTTTCTGCCTTAAGCTGATACTATTCCCAGCACCGCCCAGACAAATGGACCCAAGATCACACAGACTGAAACATTTCAGACAGCTTCTATGACTTTATGGAGCATGCTGCCATTTTTAGTAACATTAACCTGGTTTGAAAAGCAGTTTAATTGACACATAAATATTGTATTTATTGTAGTAAATATTTAAGAATGCAGAAATGATTACATTCTTTACTGTCCCATTCACACCCTGCGTCATCTTTAACTATCATAACTAAAACATGTCTCTTGTTGCTATATTGCATCAAAACATGAGGCCATACATAAATATTAGCGTTAGCACTGTCAGCATGGATATCTTTATCTGCTTGTGTTTAATGGGTTCAGTGTGTTTTAGCCGTAAATATCACAAAATTATGAGTCACTTTGTCAAAATTAATGAGAATTATTTTCTCTGCATCTGCACTGGAGGCCAAACTGCTGTCACTTTTTTATGACGCTTATTTACGGCCTAGTGTCTCTCCTTTTTAAGTTTCACAGCCAGGGCCTGCCAATGGAGCTGTGCTGGGGTTGTTAAAGGGTCAGTTTGGTTGCAGTTGAAGTGTTGGTGTTTGTGAATTCTAGACAGGCGTTTACAGTCATGGAAGGGTCATTTCGAGTTGATTCAGAATTCAGATCACTTCCACTCTTTCTCATTTACACATTTGTGAGTCCCTCCCTCTCCTGTGTCCCTACCACACGATCTTTCTTACTGCCCTGAGGCTGGAAAATATATTCCCACTTAGTTTTCCCTTTAATGCTGGCGGCGAAACCCCTCAACCTGGTTTACCTACCGCACGCACAAATACCAAACATGGCCCTGGAAACTGGGAAGAACATCATAACCATTTAAAGTCAACAATCTTTACATCATGTCTTATCTTAATTTACGATGGACAATGCAACTATTATTTTCCTGTTCATCCCTGACACGCACTGAGGAGGGCTACGCTCACAGTTGTGTATCATTTTGCCTTGTGTCCCGGGGCTACGCTGACCCCAAAAGCACTAAACGGCCCGGGCCAACAAAATGATTGGTTCTTCCTGCGACCAGACTTAGCAACACGGCTAACGTGACTCGGTTTTACTCGATCAGACCTTATTTTGAGGCCATTTGAGTGAGTAAGTTTGCTCAACAAAAGATAGTTTATTGTCAGGTCATAGAAGAGGGGGTGAAGTCACTGTTAGTGCTGGATAGTCTCAGTTTCTAATGTTTGATGAGAACACAAATCTTAGCGGACTGTGTAAATCTCCATCTGAACTGTTTCACCTCAGATCACTGCTGTAGCTACTGAATAGAACCTATTCTCAATTAATGTTGACACAAGTGTCCAGCCCTTGTTCTGGTTTGGCCTAATGCACATGAAATTATGATTTGGCTAGTTACCATTGTAAACAGAAATGAATATCCACGACTCTTCACAGAGATATGTGAACAATATTTGTAAAATGCAAAAAATCTATCAAAATTGTTGCTCTATAGAAAGCAATAAACTGTTGGCTAACTGAATGTCTGCAGCAGGATGATGAAAGTGAACTATTCACACAGGGTTATTAAAAGTATATTTGTAGGAGTGTGGGATTTACCACTTGTCTGGCTTTGTACGCACTCGTTCCATTTTTCTCAAACAAGGTCTTGACTCGAACCCACACGCCATCCCATGTATGGAAAACCTTCTCAAATACAAATTATAACATCAAACCGAATGGAATATAGTGCATTATAATATATGACAAATGCTTTAACAGTGAACTGAAGGGCCTTCGTCAGCAGCGGACATGTTGACGTTGCAATGACTGTTTTCTGAACAAGGGCGAGCTGCACAACTTGTCGGTTTCTCTCGCTTATCGCTCCATCACATCACCCTCAGATTCTCTTTCCAGATGGAGCAGAGATAGGCGCTAGGAGGCCCGGACCCCTGCAGACTCCACTGATCTCCTACCTGATGGAGGTGCTTTAATGTGGGCTCAGGTTTCACCCGTCTCCCCTGTCTGGACCTGGGTCTGAGCGGGCCGGGGCTGGTGTCAGGGTGGAGGTTCACCCAGGGCACATGGGAGAGGTGTTTATATGAGAAACAAGTTCACCGGGGTCTCCAAATTAGTCTGACTGTACAACATTAGGTCACAGGGGTTTGAATATGCAGCTAGAAGCATCCTCATACTGCAGCCTGTAAAATATACCATATTGTAAATGCAAATGCTTAAAGTAATTAATAAAATACAAGATGATATGTTTGAAGCAAATTGTATTTTGGATCCACATGCTTAAGGTCATGTTGAGTATAAATACAAAAGGGAATCAAACATCTAATCTATTCCAAAGATGAAGAAGTAAATGATTGCACATTTTAAGGCCGATAAAGTCCTGTAGTGCTAAAAGCCACTTGAATGAAAATAAAATAATACTTAAAAGTTTACATTTTAGCCCACCTGGTTTAAGTAACACTTCATTTTATCACATTTCACATATCTTATATCTTCTGTGGAGCTCTTTGTGGAGAGTGCGTTTATAGAAAAGTGTCAAAACAACTTCTGCATTAGTGCGAGATACTGGGAGTTTCACCCGTATCAGATATACATTAGCACACCTTTGAGTGCACACACCACCATTCCACCATCATTCCTCAGAGGATTAGAAACCAAAAGACAGAGCCGTGCAGGGATGAGGCTTTTCTTTTACTTCTTGGACTCGTTGCATCCCATCTGTAATTCATCTGAAAAGGCTGTATACACTAAGACTTGAAAAAAATATACTATATTTCATTCACTTTCAGTAATCTACGCAAGAGTTTAATGAGACTGATACATGAGCTATACAGTAACAGTCAACTCCACCTAGTGGTGTTTGTCCTGAACTTGACTCTGGCTGCACAGAGTAATGAACTGTTATGAAGGAAACACTACTCCAGCAACTGTTTATCTGCACTCAATCCATTCAAATATTCAATAGGATCAATACTGATATTGAGGGGTTCTGGACGTTAAGACAGGAATCAGAATTTGAACAGTAAAGAATATACATAAGCAGTTCAAAACAGGGACTAACTCATTAGAACTAAAACTCTTCGACAATGCCAGGATCAAATGAAGACTAACATATTTTCAAAACCAAGACTAAGTATGTATGGAATCATACATATCAAATCTGATTGATCACAATACTGCTGCTTGTCACGAAAAGATAAAAAACCTGGAGTACCACCTGAAGAATCTAACTTTGATTCCGGCTCTACGGATTTGTAATTCTTAGATATTTTATTTCCAGAGGTCTTCATGTTCTCTTGTCTTGGCTGCTCTGAAGACCTCCTGCACTCACCCTCCGAGTGTTTGCTCAGACGAAGGAAATTATGTAATTAACCAGTGAGGGATTGTTTTTGTTCCCTCTTTCCCCTCTTCACCCCAAAGTTTTTCTCTCTCTCATTCAAAATGTATCTGTGAGAAATAGTCCTATTTAATTGCCGTCGCACCTCAGACCTTTCTTTCTTCATTAACTGAAAGTGAAAGAAGTTAAGTGATCAATATCCGTCCTGGCTACAGTTCCAGTGTATACGTATGGAGCTGTGGAGGAGGTAGAGAGCTCTGGTTAGCTCAGCCCTCGGTGGGTCAGTCTGTGTGCGACGGCAGAGATGGTGTGGTACATACGAGCAGCATCAGGGGGCAGGGCGCAGGAGGAAAAGCTGGCATTTGGCTTTCTAATTCCAGCCGGCCTGGAGGCCTGCAGCTCAGAGAAGGGCCTCACTGTTGCTCTCTGGATCAGCCAGGTATTGCTTACATAAAAAGCAAGTGAAAACAGCTGTAGGGATAATTAGCTTGATTCTCCATTACATGCCATGAGGGCCAATAACTAAAAAATGGGGTTTTGTTTGGGTTAGCGCTGCAGTCCCAACCAGGAGGAAGTTGTAAACGTCAGCCTGAAACAGGAAAAAAGAACAAATGGGGAAAAGAAAATGTAGAAGAAAGGCTGCAGCTCTTGAATTGTTATAGGAGAGATGTTCTCGACAGGTTGATGGAGAAGTTTCAAAGGTTTAACAGGTTACAAAGGGTTGGGATGTGCAGAGATGATCCAAGTTGTTGTGTGTGTAGTAGACGTTTGAGTAAATAATGATCTCCTTCATGACATAATATCTCTACACTTTAAGTTTATTTTCACTGTGTAAGTAATTGGAATTAAAATATAGTATTTACCGCCACTATAAGTTTTTTAATTCAATTCTCAATCTACAGCTGTTATTTTACTGCTATAACCTGTACATAGGGCCTACTCCAGGTCCATGAAACATATTGCTTGAGTCAGCTGATGGCATCTTTGAACTTGTCTTTTAATTAAGAGTGTTGTTTTTTCTTTAAGACTGATAGAAGCCCAACCACAGGGTACCTCTAAATGAAGGGGTAAGACTCAAACACTGGTGGTCCTTTAAGAGCCTATTTAACAGGTTTATATTACTGCACTTAAACAACGCGAGCATACTTATCAACACGCATAGGCTTTGAATGCAATCTTTTTACTAAAGGAAATAGATGATAAATACAGAGTGTGGTATTAAGAAGGAGTGCATTTTCCTTTTGCAACATTTGATAAATCAGTCATTGTCCCTCTGCTCAATGAGTATTAATATGAGAAAGCCCTAACCCCATCAAAGCCCATCATGTAGTGCCGCAAGAGGAAGCGTGGAGGATGAGGGCTTGTGCTAGGAGTCGGAGATAGGAATGGCCGATTGCAGCTGACGCAGAATGGTGGCTAAGGGGAACATTTGATATGCCCATTTAAAGATATGTGTTGCTGTAGCTATAACTCATAGAATTCATATTGCATGTTTGATTCAAAGCATACGTCTTGAGGTGATAACATAATGATCTCATCCAATACGTCCCAAGTGTTAATGTTTTTGGACCGTGCAGCTGGAGACCTTAGTATTGCTACTTTGGCTACTTTTTGACGTGCAGTCGACATACAGCAGGGCCTCAGCGTATGTGCATGTTTGCCTTTGATTAATGAAATCCTCCCCCCGTTGCACTGTTTTTCTGGCAAACTTCCTCCTTGTGTACAAATCTACCTAAAGATTAGAGCGTTTCTGGTTTGAATCAAACATATTTTTTCACAGCCACAGTCCCAATTATATCAAGACAAAATGGCCTACGCATTCAAGCTGGACAGTTGATATTATGTTTATCTTGTGTCTTTGAATATTGCCAAGCCATTTTTCTTTCCCTGATAACTTTATCACAAATAACCTTATATGCAGAAAACCTGAAGTAACCTGCTATGTTTACATCATTATTCTTTTGTGTCATGTCGTATTTTTCAAAAGTAGGGAGTAATTTAAAAAAACTAGCACTTGCAACAAACATCAAAGTGTCATTGTATTATACTTAGTCATTATTTTTTACACTGTTTTTTGACTTCTTGATCCACAAACCATCACTTAATTCTTTATTTTGATCAGGATTTTTGATAATGAGGTATATTTACTTCTTTACGTCTCCCTCTACAATCCATCTAGTCAATATAACCTGCACATTTAACATTCTGCCACATTAAGAAACCTCAAGCCGTTAAGCACGGACACATCTGTAACTGAATATTGACAGACTTTTCCTCATCAGCAGGACAAATGCAGATGTTGCGTGTGCGTTTGTGTAGCGTTGTGTAGTGAATGCATGTTTTGTGTGGCCGCTGAGGTGATGACTGAGGAGAAAGAGGAGCAGCCTTGAAACACATCGGGTTTACAGTCCGGTCGCTCTCTCCATTATACCCCACCTTGGGACATACTATTTGTTGATTCTCTGCCCCCAGAAATCATTAATTTAGGTGCAGACGACAGCACAGAAACTTGAGAAAGAACACAAGTGTGCGCGGACACACACTCGCACTCAAAGAGCTTTACGAGTGCACCCCACACACAACGACCACCTCTGCTCCACAACAAATGATGGCACTTTAACTGCAGGCCCTGTTTATTTACCCCGGGTTGTAATGGATGGTCCTTCTACGCCTCGCAGCCAATCAGAGAGAGACAGGAAGATACCACAAGTGGGCACATTCCTCACGCTCATTCTTACTGTGCTAATGTTGAAATGTTTTTTCAGTGGAAATATACTTACAATCAATCAATTAATTATATTGTAAATTGTACCTACGTGTGATATCGCAAACAAATCAACAAAGCAGGTTGGAAATGAATGTGATCCTCATCATATTAATCTGAATATAAATATAAAGTAGATGCAAAACTTCTAGCTGTTGCTGCAGCTAGACAATGGAGCAATATTCCAACAACTGCATTAGCTGTAGGTGTTTTACTAAAATACATATGATATCTTTATAGATTTTGAGTTCCTTTCCCTCTCCCTCTTGCAACATCTTCCTTCCCAACAGTTTCTCTTCATTTCCGACTTTACCTGTACACATCTGTGGCCCCAACATGGAGTTTCCAGGCCCAAGTTCCCCTTGTGACTGATGATAACGTCTTTGATGATTGGTCGTTATTTCGGGGTCTGTTTGCTCAGCCAATGAGGCGCCCCCAGCCTTCTAGACATACATCATTGTATTTTCACTACCTAGCCCCAGGACAGGGCTAAGCTGTTACTGACTGCTGCATAGAGCCTGACTTTTAGACAGACACATTCGCCAACATTTTTCCCTCTCTCTCTCTCTCTTTTTATTTTTATTAATGAGCACTTGATGTTTGGGCTACAGCCAGCTGCATTTAGAGCATTCTTAAGGAGCTCTGGAAAGTTGCCAGATTGGGGGAGGAACAAAATGGTCAAGCTAAAGCTGCAAAATAAGCAAGACATCAACACTAGAGCTAAGTGTGTTGTGCTAACCTTTCTTTTACAACGCTGCAATAAATTATGCCAAATGATAAGGCAGTATAATTTGGCAAATATAACAATTACATGTTTTATTATGTGAATTTAACACGTTTGCATTACAAGCAAGTTTTAGAACGTATTGTGCCAGTTTAAAGCCTGGATTGAAAAAGAAAGCCGCCATAACCAATATGAAGAAGGAAAGATTTAGCTCCTCTCATCACGTCCAACTGTCCAAATTCCAGATGAATGAAGAGGAAGGTTGAAGGAAAATACACCAACATGTGCTTAACAATAAATCATTACATTTTCAATAATTTATTGTAAGAGTAAATCCAGAAGAGAGATTACGTTTGATGCATCCATAGAGGGATACAAGCTTAAGTACATAATGTAACCCTTACCCAAGTCCAATGAACCGCAACCTTTTCTTAATCAATAGACTCAAATTGCTAGGAATGATTTGAAATGGCATTCCGAACCACCAATGTATAATCCCTCCATGTTCAGGGGCAGTGTTTGTTGTAGCAACCTGGAAAATATTGCATGTTCTGTGAATGTGTTCTGCACTTTCAGTCAAAGTGCACCATGTAACTTTTCCTGGTGTGAGGTCCACCAAGTGCTTGTCTCCGGGGAGATGTTCAAGATTTGTCTGGAATGTTCCATGTATCACATACAACTTACAGGATCTATCATTGATTCAATTGCACATGATTTATTGCTTAAAGAATTCATTAACACATGCAGTTGTACTGTGAGAGGACCCTTCTCTCCACAATTCAGACTGCTAACTTGCTTTAAATAATTAATATTAACGTATTTTCCGGAGTATATGTTGCACCTTGTTTCATAGTTTTGGCCATGGTGCGACTTATATTTATACTTATATACTTATACTTACATTCCGGAGCGACTTAAATGTGATATTATTTGTTATTTTCACACTTGCATGTTTTTTTCTTCTCTATTATGCCTTTTTTGGCTGGTGCGACTTATACTCCGGTGCGACTTATAGTCCAGAAAATACGCTATACTATGGAACATTTTGATCCAAGTTAGAACATCTCTATGGCGATCAGCAGGTGGTGATCCCTCCAGTTACACAATGCACCTTAACTAGTAACTTGTATCACATCTTACAATCCTGTTTTTTTGTTTGTTTTCCAGGCTGAATAACTGTCAGGTGACCAAAGGTTCAGCTTCCTTCAGATGCACAGCAAGTCATGAAGCGAACAAGGCCTTGACAACCAGTGTTATGGTAGACTGAAGTGCATTCCACATCGATGTTTGTTCAAATCTGTGCTGGGTTTCGAGATATCCCGAGATACGCCGCTGAGGCCGTTGTGTGGCTAGCGTGACCCAGCAGCGCTAGCCGTACACTCATGCACATGGCCGTCAGAGAGTGTTTACAAGTGCAACTAAATACCAGACTTCTGTAAATACAAGGAGTTCAATCCCTCAACACTACAGATGTCTTTCTTGACATACCGTGCCAAAGGAGTTGTGTCGTCCCCTGCAAACTGAAACAATTTACTGTGGACAGTGACGTTCATTGTTCATTCATTGTGCTCATTTGTTTGCCAATCAGCTGCATTCTTGACAAGGATTGCAACGAAATACAGCGTAAAGGTCCCCACGCAGGAAACTGTTTGAAGATAAGCTTACATCATGCCTACAAACTGTCCATTAATGAACAGAAAAAGGACACAAAAGACTTTCAATCAAGCAGCTTTCTGAAAGGACACATTGTTTATAAGACTTTCCCTCTTTTCTTTTCGCCTGCTGTGTGTTTATTTAATCCACCAATATCATGTTCTGTTTGGGTTTTATATGTCCAAAACGGTTTGATATGTCACAAATCTTGGAGTTGGTGCAGCTGCATATGACGTACTTTGCGGATTTGGAGTCATGACTGTACGACCGTCAAGAATAACAAAATGGCCGCTCGCATTAGTCAGGATTGGTGCAAGTTTGACAAAAACTAAACTATGGGTGATGGTTAGACCACTGGGTCAGAGTATGGCCACAACTGCAGATCCTGAGATAGAATCAAACATTATAGAGCTGTACTTTATGTATGGAGTGTAAGGTTCAATTTAACAGACAAATATCAGGACGTTACTGATTCTGACAACAATAATAATAGATAGGCTGTGCATTGCCGTTTGTTGTGTATGAAGCAGCATAATAAGCAAGTGGTCATGAAGTTACTTCTGTTTGGTGCGCATTGACCTTCCAAATATTTTCCTCAAATGAGTTGTATGTTTGTCACCATACGTCATTACATATGTCATTACATTTGGATATGAAATTGCAACTACCTGAGAACAAACTTGAAAACCTTTGATACCATGAGCCAGGGACGTCACTAGACCTTCATCTATATTGGGTTGCAGGGGGGTCTTGTGGTCCTTCCCCGGGAAATTTAGCACAAATCAAACCTCCGTGTAATCTGTGAGATTTTAGATGAATTAATCCGAATGCCCTGATATAACTGACAGTAATAGGCCTTTACCTATAGTCTATTATAACAACTAATATTATTAAAGAACTGTCTTAATCTTCATTTTACACATACAGCTGATCACTGGAGTCCATTTCCTGTGGTTCCCTGTGGAGCCCTTGTCCTCTGATGCCTCCCTTTGCTCCTTCAAAAAAGAGGGGTCTAAGTGCAGGGCGTCTCAGCGGGTTCATAAGTCTCCAGACAGACCCTGCAGAGTCCAGACAACACTAAAGCCTCAAACTTCAAAAAATTGTATGTTGTTTTCAATGGTTTGCGTGTCCCTGCAGTATCTTTGTGCTATTTACGTATGTATTTTCATCTAACAATGCAAATATGAGAATAAAAATGTACTAAAAGCTTTGGCCATGTAGAACATCTTTATGGACTCTAAACTGTTCCTACAGCACTTTCTTGCTAAATGCTGTTTCGGATCAGGCACAGTCAGCCCGAGTCCCTCAGAAACAGCGCTCTCACGGGTCAGGTCAGTACTGGCCTGTCCCAGCTCCTCTCCTGAAGCTTGGGTTAGTGTTTTAGGACACGTTAGAAATAACAAACAGTGCAGAAACTAGAGTTCTGGACTAAAGCAGCCTGGATAATTCAGTATGTATGTGCCAGTGTGTATAGATTGTTGATAACATGTCTGCTCCGTGCGCACAAAACACCATACGCATTTTCTCCCTGTGAATCAAAGTGCACTTATGTGTAAAGTTGCCCTCTTTGTGCAGATAAACACATGCAGATGCAAAATTCAGGTGTCTATAGGCCCAAAGTTTTACGCGAGTCTCAGTTTCCATTTTATAAAGCAGAGTCTGAGTGTTTGGATCTGACTCGCTCCCACCTGCTTCTGCGCTATGAGCTGACCTCCTCGCTGGATACAGGTCGACCTGTGTGTTATTGTGACATAGTTTGTAACCATTAACACCACATAGTAATAGTCAATAGTCTGGATGGGTAGTGGGCTTATAGTTATCTGTGAGCCACTACGCGGGTAAGGGCACTCCTCATACTGCTGTGCGCTCTAGGCACTCACCTCCTGCACAGGCCACAGACTGGCTCTTTTCCATACTGGGGCACAGCTGATTTATACTGGGGCACGTGCTCCAGTAAAAAGTGTCTGGTGACGTCCCTGACATGAACCACTCCTATATGAATTAGGAACTACATCGACACATTATCTGTAGCATTACATTTGCAGAGAAAGATTTGTGTTAAGCTTCTCTAAATATGCAGTTTTTGTACATTTTGATGGCAATTGTTTTCATATTTGTCTTTTGTTTTTTTGGTTGTTCATCTGTATTTCTGTTGTTTTTCTTCTCTTTTGGATTAAAACAGATTTCACAACACATGCATCCTGTCTTCAAAGTTAATTTACAGGTAATTTGAATTTCAGATTTTACAGCAAATCACATGAGTTCACGATCCAATGTATTTCTTTGGCGCTCTCAGCTATGTTAACTGGATATTAAAAAAAGTCAGAAAGTAAGTAAAACCTTTGAAGGAAAGGGCTGAAAAGAAAGTTGAGCATTTACACTGTTGCTTATGGTAGCTTTAACAATACATTGCACAAAGAACAAATTCCTGAGCCAAGTTTTCATGGTCTACCAATTCTCTCTCCTTCTTAGTCTCTCATAAACTCCGCCAGATGTTGCCCACTTTTTCTTCCTAAGGGAACAGGGGCGTGAGGGTGAGTGGAAGGAGGGGCATCCACGCATGGCAAATGACTACAGGGATCACATGGTTGTAGCATGTTTTGAAAAGATACTACACTATACTATAACTGGTTCTCACACTGTGGTATGGGAACTACTGATGGTGTGATGATGAATATTGTTAGGATTTCTTACTTTTGCTGTTTTGTTGTCTCTTGACGATGGTATTCAGGATATTTTTTTTCTCCGTAGGAAGTAGTGCTTACAGTGAAACAGTAGAAAATCACTATTAAGTGGAAACTTTACTGCAATCATTAGCATTTAAGTTTAGCTCAAGTTGCTACCAGACATCTTGTTGGTGAAGGAACCATGGGGCCGCTACAGTTAATTGTTTTATATGAGCCCTATCCTCCTTAGTCATAGATTGCACTGGGATCAAACCATTTTATTTTCCATCTTCACCCAATTACCAGGGCACACTGCCAAATTTCCCAGGTTAATGCCCCATACATTCATTTTACTATTGTTTATCCTACTGTTATTCGAACCCCAACTTCCTCAATCCACGTGTAATTGCAAATAATTAGTGGAACTATTGAAGACTTTGACCTGGGACTTACTCGAACAACAAAACACTGTACTGTATTGCCTGTGGTATTTATACATACCTGTACTTCTAAAAGTTGGATGAAGCAAGGCTATAGCATGGACTAATCTTGAACCAAGTTTGATGAACCAAGAGAACAAGACAACAACCAAAAACAAGTGGCATATGCTTATTATTTAATTTATTTGAATTATTTGTAGGTTAGAATAGGCAACTAGATTATCCTGAACCTGTATTTTAATCAGACTTAACACATCTTTAAGACTAAAACAATACCAATAATTTCCCTATGACTAGGATTACTACATTAATATTTATGGGAGTATCCTGGTGTCAATCAAACATAAATGTGTTCAAACATGTCCTTAAAAATATTAGTTGAGGTTTAATCATCAGACAAATGTGAAATGTCCGTCAAATGAATCACAGAAGTGCAGAAATATCCCCATATAAACTTATTTGAAAGTTTACAACATCACTTTTTATTCAAATTTGTAATCAGCTCATTTTAATTTATGCTACAACATTAAAATTGTGTATATCTTCAAAACAACATTCTGTCTCTGTTTCAATCCATTGCCCACTTCTACCTACATCACAACAGATACTACTCCAGGACCAACTAACAGGGACTAAATATACCCAGGGTTAACAGGCAGCAGAGGCTAAAAGAAAAGATATAAAACGGCCTCTGAAATAAACAAAATAAACTTTACACTCCTCGGTTCAGGGGGGAAGCATCGGTACTCGCGCCACACGTTGAGAACCACTGCCACAGAGCTCTCTGTTTTGAGATAATCTAGCATAAAATAATAATGACCTTAATGGCCGTAATGCTCCGGGCCTTCAGGTGATGAGAGCGCCCTGTGTACACTGTGCACTTTTGATTTTTACCTCACAGTAACTCGATATGCCAACTCTGGGACCAAATCCTCAGCCTCTCCTCGAGTATGGATAGGGTAATAGCCCGGAGTGCTTTATAAGTTTATTTTAGGTAATAGAGACGCTTGTTTTGTTACAGCCTGTTCCGTTCACCCCTCCCCTCCGCGCAAAAAAAATCCCCCTCCCCACAGTTTTCACCTACACTACGCTCAAATTCCTGCTCCTGGGTGCCTGAAAGAAGCCGGTGGTGGTGACTGCAGAGATGAAGACGCTGCGGCAGAGCGCATGCGCCGCGTCGTGAAGGGGGTTTTGCGTGCGCCGCCGGTCGGACAGTCTGTGCGGGGAGGCGACAGCAGCAAGCAGCAGCAGCAGCAGCAGCAGCCGCAGCAGGTGAGACGCGGAGAGACAGAGGAGGGATAGAAAACACAGTGCGACACGGGACGAGACCGGGGGGATCCTTGTCTTGCAGCGGACACACGCGCAGCAGAAGCGCACAAGCAGAAGCGGCGCACCAGGCGTGGACTCACCAGCGGCGGCGGAGGCAACGCGGCGGCGGCGGCGGCGGCGGCGGCGCGCACACCGGCTGGACGCAACAACACAGAGAAAAAAGTTTGGGGATCTGTCTGGAACTGTGCCGTGATTTTTTTTTTCATATTTTTTTTAATTCACTGGATACTGCAAATATTAGAAAAAAAGGAGTTGTCACAAGCTGTGTTTCTGCTCCGGTTTTTCGCACAGAATGGAAAGGAAATTGACAAGTCGTTTGTGGCGAGGAT
This sequence comes from Eucyclogobius newberryi, assembly GCF_026437365.1. Taxonomy (NCBI): domain Eukaryota; kingdom Metazoa; phylum Chordata; class Actinopteri; order Gobiiformes; family Gobiidae; genus Eucyclogobius; species Eucyclogobius newberryi. The sequence goes on from NW_027315801.1 coordinate 29,112,398, forward strand.
CACGGTGTGGATTTTCCCGCAGGTAATTGTGCTACTGGACGATTGGATTTAACGTGTTGAGCTGAAACACTAATTTGCAAGTAAACTGACAAAAGAGGTGATATTTTTACTGCAAGACAGTTCAAAGTTTCGTGGGACAAATTGGCACTAAGTTTGAATTATATTGACTTCCAACCTAAGACAATCTCCCATCTGTGCGTTATTTATATTGTCCCCTGCAACATCAAAGTTTGAATTAACATTTCTTCAAGATATTACCTGGGAAGACAGCTTTTTTTTTTTTTTTTTTTTTTCCTACAGTGACAAAAAGGAATTTTAAAGTCAAGTGGACTGTGCCAGGGATTATTGTTTGGAGTCGGTTCAACTTGTACCGGGCTGTTTTCCGCCGCACGGTGAGTGTCTGCACCGTCAGGAGCTTTTTGTGTGTGTTGTTTTCCCAAAAATAACCGTTTTCAGTTGGATCCCGCTGCACTGATTCACTTCTTGACAGATGAGAAACGAGCCACACATAATCCAGACTCGTTCACTGCTGCAGCTCCAGATCAGCACGCGCACCATTTATGAAACAACTGTACTTCATGTGCATTTTAGAAAGAAGGGAAATGTCTGAGTGTATTTCTTAGTTGGCTTAACCAGTCTTTGATGCTGTAGGCGTCACAAACCCGTGCACCTGGCTCCCTCTCCTGGCCCCTGACGCGCTCAGCCTGCAGCCTCTGGATAGTACCGTGTGTAGCTTTAGTCCTGGGTAGGTCTCAAATACTGCACACTATAATAAAATAAAATATAATGATATACCTAGGCTTATTTGTAGTGTATATGGACTGTTTTTAATGCGTTTTATCGAGTACAAACTATCCTTCAAGTTATTGTGTCTGCAGTGTGGCGTGCGCTGCCTAACATTTACATTTAATCCAGAATAAAAAATGATCAGTTTATTTAGAAAAAAAAAATCCTTATAATATTATATTACACCACTGGAGTTCACTAATTGATAATTTATTAAGTATTTTGTTGTATTTGACGTAATTGTATTCCATTTATTTATTTGCACGTTTTAGATCATGAAGTTTGGAGGAATATTGACACCCCGGTAGGCCTTGTGCTGTGGAAAGTAAAACATTCTAACTGATTATTTTGGTTTTAAGTCGTGAACGAGGGAAAAGCAAACAAAGCGGCTGCTCTGCGCGCGCGTGCTCGTGCTGAGTCTGAGTGATGATGAACTTGGCCCGTGTTTAATCACAGACTCTTCAGTCTCAGATAATTACACTCTGAGGTCTGGCACCATCACACCCTGGATTTATGACCGCCTCAACGCACTGACTATGCACTGCTAATACAAAATCATTTTGGTTTATAATAACTGTATTTAATTTACTACTGTCCTTGTATTATATTGTTATATTTATTATGACAATTATCTGTAGTAAAGCCAAAATCTAATCCTGGTTGAATTTTTTTTGAAGAATATCTTTTATTTTAAATGTTCTGTTATTTATGTTATATATTATACATATTTATATATATTTGATTGTAAGAAAATCTGCAATTATAAATGATTAGTTAATAGAAAAGTATGTAGGCTTTATTTTAAGCCTTCATACTTTTGTGTATGTCTGAGTGCATATGAACCAACCCGCCACAAACTGTCCACTTTTAATCATGCATTTTCTTTTGCCCCAAACGACTCAAAGGCTTCCTGTGTCTGTAAGTTTTCTTTTGAATGACCACAGGTTGTTTTCTCCCTCAGATTATCAGAATGAACCTGGGGCTGAGGTACATGTGTCGGCCGCTGTGCTGGCCTTTTGGCTCCGCGACGCTGGACTCCAGACACTGTGTGTTTGCGCTCACCATCCTCACACTCCTCATGCAGGTGGTGGTGGAGGCCAACTCATGGTGGTGCGTATGCTTTTACTCCCCTCATTCTCATTCTCATTCTCATTCTGATTTATTTTTTAAACACCTTCTTTTGAAATTAGATTTTGATCACAGTGCGGGCTAAATATTTTTACAATCGTAAAACACACATGCCCAGTTTTTAACTTGTATTTGTACATGGTCCAGTCAGAATTTATTATAGAATTATAAAAAGTTATAGAAAATGAGTCACCTTGCAAATATGTGCAAATACAGTCTGGCCTGTGTAAATGTGTGTGAATATTGTCCAGTCTCTGGTCTTGTTCACTGAAATGTCTATATTTGTGCACTCACCGTACGAGCCACTTAAATACAGCCCAGCTCTTTTTCTAGTCGAGTTGGAGTCTAGAGTCATTGCTGTGTCAATGACCAGAAGTGACATCATACAGTTATGACTGAATTTATGAGTTTGAATTATTATTTTATAATGACACTTTATCCCACACAATAAACGTGCAGTGTTGAATAGTATGATTCCAACATTGGAAACCCTTGATTGAAATATAATTGTGTTGAATTTCATACTAAAGTCTAAACCTGGTTCGAACTGGTCTGTACTGGGAAAAATCAAGTATGAACTAAGCAAAAAACGAAATACTTGCATTACAGCTGAATGCTTAGTTTTGATATTTTCAATATTTCGTGCTTACCCATAGACACCAGTAATCTTTGTATTGTGCTGCTATACTTTACATGTCATTGTTTTGGAAAGAGCCTCTCCTCCATTAAATCAGCTGAAGTGCCGCCCGCTGAAGGAGCTGTGAGCCCAAACTGTTAGCCTGTTTCCGGTTTGGAGGGGACACAGGTGTAAATGATTTAGTGTTGCAGGAGCACAGAGCCCGAGTGGCTGAGCACACAAACAGAGCTGTGTGTTGTTTTATTTTTCTGCCTTTGGTGTGTGCGTATGTTGTGTGTGTTGCTTTTGCGTTCCCGTGCTGCTGTCGAGTTCCCCCAGTCGATCGGGTTACACTGGGGGCTAATTGTGTCTCTCTTGGGGCTCGGGGATGGGCCGCTCTAATTGTCCTGTGGCCTGGAACCAGATGGTGAAATGAGTGCGAGTCTTCAATGAGTCAGTCAAAAATGTAGCTTTTGTATCCCCTTTGTAGTTCACTATTGCACTTAAGGCCACTTTTTTATGATCACATGAAGTACATTCTTTATACAAGTTGATAAGGTTTTTTTGCCTTCTCTTTTTGAGGTGACCACGGCCTCTTGGTTGGCGTGCCGTAAATTGAACATTAATTAAGTGTTTTTGAGTGCTTTTCAGTGTAAATATCGACATTTAATTAGGCTTAGGACCAGAACCATCCACTATTTTAGCGTTTTGTATTGCAACTTTGTCAACTTTTCTAGACTTGGGATTGAGCCCTTGTGGATAAGTCCATGAATTAAAACTAAGATGTGTTAAATTTCTCATAGGAGCCTTTTATACATCAAACCCAATTAGAATGAGAGTGTAGAGTCAATTTCCATATCAATCTGGCATTACTTTTTCACCAGATCTCCTTTATACGAACCGGCACAAACGTCAAATTCTGAATTGTTCACTACAATAAGACAAAAAAAGAAATACTTACATTTGCTAATTCAAACCCATTACTTCCTTCACCCTCTCAGGTCTTTAGCCATGAACCCACTGCTAATTCCCGAGGCCTACATCATCGGAGCTCAGCCTCTGTGCAGCCAGCTGGTGGGCCTGTCGCAGGGCCAGAAGAAACTGTGCCAGCTATACCAGGACCACATGCAGTACATCGGGGAGGGCGCCAAGACGGGCATCCGGGAGTGCCAGTACCAGTTCAGACACCGGCGCTGGAACTGCAGCACCGTGGACAACTCCTCCGTGTTTGGACGCGTCATGCATATAGGTAACGAAACACACACATTAAACACATTTCATTAAAAAAACATGGCACTTTTTTGAATCGTATTAAATATCTATGAAGTTACACTAGTCAATCAAAATGGTGGCAAAAATATCAGTACAATTTAAAGTTTGTATTTTCAGTTTGTCTCATCGTAACTTTATTCACCGTCAACCCGACTGTGTGAGACACTCTGGTGCCTCCAACGTTTTAAAAAGCTCTAACAGTATTTTTGCTTGAAATGCTAAAGTAACTTATAGCATTTGCGTGTATAAACACAGAAAGGTCATATATTCAGTTTCTATATGCTTCATTTGCCGAACATTGGACTGGCCATTGCGCCTTGGGAAAAGTGTAAAGAGCTGTTGCTTTTTGGCAGCCGTGTGGGGGAATGGTTGGTGAGTGAGGTACACGGTAAAGAACTTGTGGCTTTCTGCTTCTCATTGAGTTAAAGGAAAGTATTGGAATGTGAAACAACATAGAGCTGCTTACTGTCAAAGTCGCATTTGTGCTCCGAGCTTCCTAAACCATTAACATCAGTTCCAGCACATTGCCATGATGCCATTTAGTCAAATTGGCTTTATTTATTGTTTTTTCAGTTCTAGTAATGACGATTCTTGATTCAGAAAAAAAACAATATTTTCTTAGTGCGGAACGTTGTATACATTTTTTTTTTTTAAATAAGAAATGTCTAAAGATGAAGAGGGATTACTCTGACTCGTTACCAATATAATCATTAGTTACTGATGTGGCAGATATTGGAGCTCGTGAAAAGGTCTTCACACTAAAGACAGAAATCAACATTCAACAACTTGACTATGTTCTTGCATTGCCTCTTTTTATTTCGTAACACATTCTGAGCACACAAGGCCTTCCCTGTAGGAGTCTGTCTCAAAGCCTGTCAGTCTGTCTGCTGGCTTCATCCTGAGCTCCAGGGGGCCCTTTAGACTCGCTCCTCGCCCCGCTGTGGTTACTTTAGGCTGGGATACAGTTGAACCAAAGTCCCAAATGATGCTTTCAATTGAGTGAGACGGCAAAATGGAAAATGGCAGTTTTCCTCTGAACAAACTTAAACCTGCCAATGTCCTAAGGCTTGACTCGAATTTGACTAATCTATTACTTTTTTCTCTTTTTTTTTTTTTTTTTGAAGCGATTGCACCTTTTTATTACAGCGAAACCCATATATTCCTATACATTCTTTACTGTTCTGCTTTCCCTTCACTCAAATCTATTGCCCCTGCCGTGTGTCTTTCTGTTTCCATCTGTTGTTCCCATTAGATCGTATTTTCTTCAGATTTGGCCTGGCAGGTTGACAGTAGAGACTTCATTCAAATATTTTAGTGGCCCTTGTCCTTTATGTCGGCATACTTTGGTCAGCTGTTTTGCCTTTTGCTTCTTATCAACCCTGTCCGCGTAGTAGACCGTGGCTTCTGAAAGTGGTGCTAATGGGGAGAACATCCACTGACAGCGAGGGGGAAATCTGCTTACACGTATCTCTTTCTCGTATTGTCTCGCGCCCTCCCTGCAGAGGAAATGTGTGGTTAATGGCTAGTGCCTTCAGCATCCCTCACTTGTGACGGATACAACCAAGAGGGCTCTTCTTCTTGTCAACTCTAATTTGAACTGAATCAGGCCGTGCATGCCATGAGCGCTGTTCGTCACTAGAGGGCGTAGTTCATGTCTGGCTGGATCCCAAAAACAGCAAACCGAACTCTGCACTTGAACATGTTGGTAATGAGGAGCCTGCAGCAGTTTTGGCTCAAGTGCTCTGAAATCTTAAGTGTATGGTGAGTGCTGTCATATGACATCACATCTCTTCTGTCTGGGGATTCTTAAAGGAAAAGGACACTAGGATGGCCTCGGTAGAGAGGATATAAACGTAATGAAAAACAGATCGATATACGAGGAGCTTGGGACTGTGTAAAAAAGGGGGAATTCAGTGATCAAAACTTCCCAAAACCACGCTTAAGCACCCCATAAAGAGCAGATGTCAAATTGGTGACAGCAAACGGGGATCAAAATTAAATAAACAATGAATTAACAAACACTAAAATGGCAAATTTAAAGTAATGACCGGTTGGAATGGGCATAAGAAACAAAAGATAAATAAATATATGTTCTACAGTTTTTAGATGAGGTTTGTTTTTGAACGGCATCCAAACAATGTTCAAAATTAGCTTTGAGATTGACCCAACATACTGTATCTGATGTCTTCATGTCCCAACTTACTGTATCCGAAGTCTTCATGTCCCAACTTACTGTATCTAATGTCTTCTTGTCCCGTACAGCCAGCAGAGAGACGGCCTTCACCTACTCCATCAGTGCGGCCGGTGTGGTGAACGCTGTGAGCCGGGCCTGCAGGGAGGGAGAGCTGTCCAGCTGTGGGTGCAGTCGAGCAGCGCGCCCCAAAGACCTGCCCCGGGACTGGCTGTGGGGCGGCTGTGGAGACAACCTCAACTACGGATACAGGTTCTCCAAGGAGTTTGTGGACGCACGGGAAAGAGAGAAGAGCCATCCCAAAGGCTCGTACGACAGTGCGCGGCAGATGATGAATCTACACAATAACGAAGCTGGAAGACGGGTAAGATAATATGAGATAGTTGAGGGCTCTGTCTCTGAGCCACAAAAGCCTCCATATCTTGTGTTGAATAGTCTAGCAGAAGCACGCCTCCTGGACGTGTGCACAGCACTGAACAAAGTGCAGACTCCAGTGAAACGGCGTGTGGAGGGTTGAAGTGAAAAAGTGCAGGTATCACAGAGGAATCTGGCTGATGATCTGTGTAACAGCTCTGTCTGCTCTCATTACCACACACTTTTATCTCTGTGCTGTCAGATCACACAAGGCAGTCCGTCCCGTTCCAAACATCTTGAAACCGCCTCAGACATGTGTAATGCCAGATATCTGCTGCCAGGCTTAAAAAATGACAAATGACTGGACCATGTTTTGGTTAACTTAAGAAATATAGAGACAAGTTAACCTGGTTAAATAAAGGTCAATAAACATTAATTTTTATGTATTTTTATACTAAAAAGTGCATGAAGACCATGCCAGTTGTGATCACATTTAATTTTGTATACCCCACAAAACAAGACATTCATTCAAATGTGGAATGCAGGACACGTACTTTGATAAGGGATTAGAATAATAATCGCCTTGATTCATCCAGGTAAACACTGGTGGTATGAGCTGACCACAGCTGCCTTGGGGCAGATTGAAGGCCAAATGGTCCTGTATATAAGATAAAGATAAAAAGTAATTCTTAAAGAATCCTATCATGTATGCTACATACAAATCTTCTAAACATCTTTTAGTTTTAATGTTTTTTTATTTGAACTCTTTTCTGTTTCCCTGGTTCAGACCGTGTCAGACCTGGCCCACGTCTCCTGTAAGTGCCACGGCGTCTCAGGCTCCTGCAGTCTCAAGACCTGCTGGCTGCAGCTGGCTGACTTCAGGAAGGTGGGAGACGCTCTGAAGGAGAAGTATGACAGCGCTGCTGCCATGAAGCTCAACACACGTGGCAAACTGGTCCAGCTCAACAGCAAGTTCAACACTCCAACCAGCCATGACCTGGTGTACCTGGAGTCCAGCCCCGACTACTGCCTGAAAAACCAGAGTACAGGCTCCCTAGGCACTGTGGGACGCCTGTGCAACAAGACCTCAGAGGGGATGGACGGCTGCGAGCTGATGTGCTGTGGGCGGGGCTACGACCAGTACAAGGCACAGATAGTGGAGCGCTGTCACTGTAAGTTCCACTGGTGTTGCTACGTCAAGTGCAAGCGCTGCACCAAAATCGTGGACCAGTTTGTCTGCAAGTAACGGCTGGTGCACATGTTCTGTGGTCAGACCAGTGTGAGGATCCAAGAAGTTGAAAGAAAGAACTATATAAATTATATTTATAGAGTTAAACAATTATGCCTTTGCAAAAAGACTTGACTCTTTTTTATTATTTTTTTTCCTTATTTTTTTTTAACAACAAATCATAAACTGAGAAATATTTATTTTGAGATTTTATTTTGGCCTAGACGTCGACAGCCAGTTTTATTCCCACCAAGTGCCTGAAAAACTTTTGGAAAAGCTCCCAGCCCAGCCAACCTCAAGCTTTTTTAAAATTTGGATAATCAAATGGACTGAATTGGACTTCCTTCTCCAATCGTTGTAGAATAGTTGAGTTTGAGGCTTGTTGTTAAAGAATGACTGAAGAGGATGCCTGTGCGTGCGGATGTTTTGTTCACTGGCCCAGTCCTAGACAATTACATACTCACCTCAATGACCTTACTGCATGTCAAGTAAGTAACACTGGTGGTCCACATGAGTTTTTTGGAGTACTTTGGGTACTACGCAGAGGGCTAAGATTGGGGATTGGGCCATTTTATTAAGCTGTACAAATGCCTTAAAGTTCCCCGGGTGCTGCAACAATCCCTCAACCAATATGCACTTTTAGACAGAGGCTAAGCTGTCTGTATGTGTTAATCAAGAGTAATATTATCGTTGTTATTGCGTACATTCTTTTCCATATTAACATCAAATATCCATCTAACATTATTTTACAATATGGTTTCAAGTATATGGGCAATGTTGTAGTGGTGACTTTATGCATTTTCTGTGTATATAGTATATCCATCCAGCCAATCAGTAAAATGTATTTATTTTTTAACCAGACTTCAACTTCGTGTCTCCATCTCCACCTTTATCGTTTATCTGTGTTTTGTTCAAGCTCTTGTTTTGAAAGTCACTTTGTTTGGCTCTTGCGGCTCTTTCACTGTCTTTGTAAAGGGAAATGCACCTTATTGTTACCAAAACACATAATTTTTCTGTTCACTTTTCATGTTGGTTCGGCCCGAAAAAATTGAAAAAATTGTATGTCTGTGATTTTATTGTGTGCACCAATGTTAAGTTCAATACCACTTCCTTTCTGCTCACTGTCCCTGTGGTGATTCTCCATAGACAACGGCATTATGTTTTTCCAATCCAACCAAATGTATTTATAAGCTTCTCCATGGAGTTGAGGTTTGAAAATGTGTTAATATAGCTGATATTTTGTTACTTTTTACAAATTGGCTCGATGCTCTACTTTATTTCAATAAATATCCATATAAAACCAGCATGTAAACCTTCCTGTATTGTATTCATTTCCTTTGAACACATTGAAATAGCCTTTTTTTCACCAGTACTTCATTTAACGTGATCTATTTAACTACAAAATACGCATCTGTTTATTGTCGTAGCATCCTTGGAGTACTTTGGATGGATGTTCACAGCGACTGCAGTAGAAGTCGGAGATTATAAGGTTCTTTTCGGTGGACACTGTCGCCATTGGTCCCGTGCTTGTGGAAGTGGCAGATTTTTAAACGCTTGTCTGAAAGATGACTGGGCCTCATCATAAACTTGTGGTCGTGGAGTTAAAGAATTTGAGAGAAGTGAAGGATTGGTGGTTAATGAGGAAGCGGATTAGAAGCGAGTGGAGAGGAGCTTTCTGGAACTAATACTCAACTAAAAAGACCCTGACATTGCCTCATTCTTGCACTTAAAATGATCTTGGCATAAGAGTGCGTAACGTAACCATGGCGATCGGTGGTGTAAGTCCCAGTTCAACAGAAATGGTACACGTTTGATACTGAGGTCACTAAAAAGGATTGGAAAGATACCTTTTACAAGCTCAGACCAACAGCACTAGGTCTTGGCTTTTTTGAACTTCCAATAAAAAGCAGTGTGTTTACAGGCCTATAAAGTAAGTTTGGAACGGCTTTCAACTCGCAACAAAAAGGTTCAGAAAAAGAGGATTATGGAAAGTAGACGTACCCTGAAGTTTAAAGTATCTGTATGTGGGAGCCAAATTACTCAAATGTGCAGCTGTATAGATTGTTCTCATTGTACAGTACTATTTTAATACTGTAATACTTCTCACCTCTGCCACGGTGTACTTACCACCCAGTACTAGTACTTGATACCAAAACTACAACTACATTTGTGACCACATGGGGATAAAATCATTGCATTTGTCTGTTTCTGATCTAATTTTAATGTTCTGAGTTCTTTAAATATAAGAAAGCATATCCTAAATATCAATATATAGATATCAATTTGAAACTTGTGTTATATTACAAGCTTTTTAAATAATGTTTCAGCTATAAATAAGGCCTTTTATATGTAAAATAGCTGAAAGTTCTCATATTTTGGACAGCCAAATCTGAAAAATGAACTGAGCAAAGTTTTGTTGCTGTATTAGATTTGTTTTTTGAATGTACACTCATGAACTAGATTTAATTGAAATTATTATTATTGAAAATTTGCCCCATTAATCCTATTTGGAATTACATATCAACAATTTCTTCAGGTACGCTCCCTCAAAATCTTGTGTGTTATGTTAGATTAGCAGATTAGACCAAAAAAACTGACCAAAAAAACAAAAGTGTCTTGCCTTAAATCAGATTGGTCATGCTGATTGTTAAGAACCATATTAAAAGCTCCAGGTGCTGCGATAGAAGCGTAACTTAATCCACAGGTGCACTGCCCTCATAGACTCTGTGTGAAGATCTGTTGAATTGTTGGCAGGACCAACCCACACCTGCCCCTGCCCCTGCCCCTGCCCTCACCGCTCCACTCCCTTCTCTCGCTTTTCCATGCGGGAGACTGTCTAAATATTTATCCTCTCTTTTTGGTTGTGGTTTTGATAAAGTTGTGATTTAAATTCGCACACACAATTAAGCACTTACCGCAGGCTCCTCATGCGCCATAAGAAAAGAATATATTTTGGACACACTGTATGCTTTGGCTGCGCTTCAATACCTCCTCTTTACAATTTGTTCTAGAAATATAATCGTTTGTTTGAACGGCTTTCCTCATGTGGATCTCAAATTGCCCTTTTACCGAAGAAAGACTGATTAATCTCCCCCCGTGAAGTGACCGCGCAAAGTTTTACATGTGCACTTGAGCGTACTGTACGTGCCGTTTCGAGTGCTAATTACCGTGATGAGAACAGGGTGGAGGGTTGAAACAAGTGGTTTGACTTTGCTTTCGACCGCTGCATTAAAATTCCTCAGAGCATCTCCAAGACCGTTACGTGACACTGCAGATGTTTGATGTAAAGCATTGTGCAGTTTGAGCCAAAAATACTGACCACAATTTTGCGAGAATTCTTGATTTTGAGCTTCAGCCAATGGAAATACCAAGATGTTCCCCTCATATAACGGAGGAGTTTGACAGTTGATGGGACACATGCAACGCTGTGATTCTGGGGTGAATGATGAAGACTGTGAGGAAGGAAATACTCATTATAATTGCTTTCTTAACTTCATAAGTATTCATCTTCCAATAGAGCATCTTACACATGTTGTACAATGTAACAAAGTAAAACTGTGAAGGTTCATTAACATTTCACTGCATTTGAGAGCAGCTATCTTCTACTACCACATTTTCCACAATTTATTTTCTTTTTGCATGTTCATAGTTTGAATAAACGTGCCAACTTGGAACAAACACAAAACATACACATAAAAACAGCTAAAAGTTAGGAAATCAATCCAATGTTTCTGTTTAACCACAAAAATAAACAATGTAATCCAGATGAGTTATTTTGATGCTTTACTAGTGCTCAAAATCTGTCTGAAATACTTTTACTTTTTACTCTAAAAGGACATTGTAAAAGGAGTACTTGAATATTTTTTCTCTCTTTCCGTCTCCCCTCTTTTTCTTTCTTTACGGTATAACGTGAACCACATACTTTGAGAACGTACAACTACAGTAGGTGGCAGTAAATGCAAAAGTATAGTTTCACTTAAGTAATTTATTTACTCTTGTATCTGTATTTTTACTCAAGAAACACAATCGAGTACTGCTTTTACCACTGATATTGTACTTCCTGTAAAAGCATGGTCAAAACATTATATTAAAAAGTGGATAGTGGATGAGTCAAACGTGGGACTGAACAGATTTAACAATGAAATAAATATAAATATAAACCAAAACTCTGCACACTCAATTCACGAGCTGTCAGGGCCAAAGACCTGGCTAAACTCAAACGACTGTAGTTACTCCTAAACTCTTATAATATAACTCAATGCAGAGGGCCAGGCTGTACTCAGAGCTTATTTAGGCCTGTGGTTGTGTTGTTTGAGCGAGTGGGCAGCAGCGCGGCCCGTGACGTCGCACACAGTCTGGACAGGATCACTCACAGATGGGACGGTCCCAGAGGCCTGCCCTCTTCCCCCTCTACACAACTGTCCACCAGAAAACCGCCGCACCACAAGTTGTTTTAGACACACCAGAATGGATGAGAATGGAAAGGTTATACTTGAACTCAGAGGTCAGGATTTGTCAAAGAGTGAGTCAAGAGTTTTGTTTTGTTTTTTTGGTTTTTAGGGTGTCGCTGTTTAAGTTTCCACAGACTGTAGTTTAATTTAGATTGTACAAATACGCTACGTGAAAGACACATCTTAAATCCTGCATGAAAGTACGGAAATGGTGATGACAGGAAACGTCCGAAACTGCAAGAGAATTTTACAACGAAAAAAAAAAACTAATAAAACAAACCTGGATGCCCTTCCGAAAGCCCTCTTCTCCACTGACATGTCCTACTCACCTTATTGAGTTCAAGACAGGCCTGATTACATGAGTATTTCTCTTATCTTCATCTGCGTTTTATCTGTGTGACAGTGTATTGCAGCCTATTCATGTCTTTATACAAAAGACTGACCACAAACGTCACATTTTGATGAAGTATTTTAATAAAGTTATGTTTTATAAATAACCTCCTAACCTCAACCACAAGGAAACGACATGACTTACTCCGTATCACATAAAATAAGCCTGTTCAAACAAACTCATGTCATGAACTGTGATTCTTGGCCATTGGACACCTGGCTAAGTTAAAGAAATTATTTAGAAAAATTCAGATGACAGAAACCAAACACGGAACTTACAGTAAGTTGATTTTGTAGAAATCAATTACATGATGTATTACATTTTGTTGCCGTAGGTGACTTGAGGGTCAGAGGTGAAATAACTACGATTTTTGTTTTTGTCAACAAAACACATATAATTGTAAAATACTCGGTGGAGACAGAAGTTGATCCCTGTGTCACATTGAAAGACGTTTTTGCCTCTGCGTTGCCCCGGTGATTGAACCTGAACATTTATGACATCGTGTCCTAAGGTCATAGCTGCAGCATAACATGAATTCTAACCAACATACAACCACATGAATTTAACAACGTCAGAGAAACGATGTCTTTTCTCAGAAAAATCATCAACCAGGGAGCATATAAAAGCAGCAATAAAACAAACGATGGACAAGTATATTTCCTTTTCTTATTATTTCCAGACTGGATATGTTTCTTAGAAGACTGTTTGTCCCATCGGATATATAGTACAACAACTGTGTTTGAACCTGAACATTTTAGTAACTTTTATCAAACTACTTTCAATCTACTCGTCTACAAATGTATAGGATACTATATTTTAGTGTAATGGTCACTGTATTTTGTACAAATATGACTCAGACTGTATGAGTTTGGGACAGAACAACCAGACTTTGACACAGGAAAGTGTCACAAATGGTGGGAAAGGCAGATTTTTCCAGTGTCTTTGGCTGAAGCTGTCCACATGACTGACACCAGGGCTAGTTAGTGCCCTCGTTAAAATACACTTACTGAAATTAGGTATTTACATTTGGACTTCACACTGAGAGTTTTGTGTTCAATAAGTCAATGTGGATGGAAAAGCGACAGTAATAGCTGAGAAAACCCATCAAAGAGTATCTAAAAATATGTGAATCTTGTGTTTCTTGCATTCATCAATAGATTTCAAAGTTAAAATTTATAAAGATAAAGACATAATAGTTACAGAGAAAAGGAAAAGAAAATGCATTTGTAAAGGTGGTCTTGTGCGGGAAGTGATTTGTTTCTCAAGAGCCTCAGATTAATTGTTCATTTTTGCGTTTACAATAAATACAGACATATTTCATACTGTGTTTGTTTGTGGTTCATCCATTGTTCAGGTCAATGTTAATATTATGTCTCTGCAAGTGTGACTAAATCTGAGGTTAGTGCTGAGGTCCTGTGGGGACAATGTGTGAAAAACAAAGTAAAAGTCCGTGCCAGTTCAGGTTGGCACCAGCGTCTGGGCATGATTCACAGTTCACCGTCTTTGCACACACATCTGTCAGGCCAAGAACACAAAATGTCAAATTTAATCTTCAACTAAATAAAACGTGTATTTATTGCAACACTTATTAGTTCTTTGACACTCATTTCCATTGTGTCTAAAGCACAATTTAACAAGCAAATGTCAATGAAATCTTTGATTTGTAAACTTGAAACAACAATAAAGATCTACATCTTTGTAGACATTCAGTACCTCTCAGGGCTGTGGGACATGTCACTGCCCTGTCTGCTGAGGGCTCTGCTCCTCCAGCTCACATCAAAGCTGATGGAGGGCTGGCCCCTGTCCCAGGACATTGACAGACTGGCGGGACGCCTGGAACTCCAGCCCCTGGCTTCAGTCCTACGGCCCAAGGCCCGGGACCGAGGGGGTGCACTGAGGGGCTGATGGATGGGACCTGGCATCGGGCTCCTCGTGTGTGTGTGAGTGTAGGTGTAGTACGGACATAAGTGTGTGAGAGCACATGGAGCCGCTCACAGGGCACTCAAGGTTGGGTGGTACTTGTGGAACATACCAGGTGACAGGAACCTACAGACTGAAAGGGAACTGTACTTACAGAGAGGACCTACAGAAGGGATTTACAGAAATAACTATAGAAGGTACTTACAGAGGGAACTATAGAAGGTACTTACAGAGGGAACTATAGAGGGTACTTACAGAGAGGACCTACAGAAGGGATTTACAGAAAGAACTATAGAAGGTACTTACAGAGAGGACCTACAGAAAGGATTTACAGAGGGAACTCTAGAGGGTACTTACAGAGGGATCTATATAAGGGACCTACAAAGGGAACTAGAGAGAACTATAGAGGGGAGAAGTCACAGTGATAAGTTGTTATTGATCATTTACACCCACAACCCTGAGGCATGTCAGACACATTACTCAATTCATGTTTGCATAAAGACAAAAGACGCTCTGCAGTGACATCCTCGCATGACAATTTCACACAAAAATGCTTACTACCGTATTTTCCGGACTATAAGTGGCACATTTTTTCATAGTTTTGGCCGGGGTGCGACTTATACTTATACTATTTATACTTGGATACTTATACTTATACTCCGGAGCGACTTATATGTGATATTATTTGTTATTTTCAAACTTGCAACCGCATTTCATACAACAGTGCGACTTATATATGTGTTTTTCTTCTCTCTTATGCATTTTTTGGCTGGTGCGTCTTATAGTCCGGAAAATATGTTAATAATTTTAACACGTTGTATTTACATACCCTTTCAAACTAACCTCCAGCCTGTGATATGTTACTCAGTCTTTAAAATATAAATATAAAATAAAATGGAGACAATGCAAGAAACACAGTGCATGTACGGCGGCAAGAACCTTTTTATTTTTTTTTTCTTATCCAAACCATCTGTAATGACGGAGTTTATATTACTCCTCTTGGATTAACATTTACTCAATAATAACATATATTTAATTCAATAATAAATAAAGCTCTCCAGCACCTGGTCGTTTTGTACAGCCAAACTGAAGAGTGGAAATATGTGGAGCCGGGTTTGTTCTATACAGCCCAGCTCTTCATACTTTATGTACTGCACTGTCAGAGGAGCCCGTATATCAGGGTTCCCTCTTGAACTCTGGGCCTCTACTGTTTTTGTTAGACATGGACACAGAGATAT
This sequence comes from Eucyclogobius newberryi, assembly GCF_026437365.1. Classification (NCBI taxonomy): domain Eukaryota; kingdom Metazoa; phylum Chordata; class Actinopteri; order Gobiiformes; family Gobiidae; genus Eucyclogobius; species Eucyclogobius newberryi. Next base: position 29,127,973 of record NW_027315801.1, read on the forward strand.
GAGACTTCCTCTTTGCTCAGTACTGCCACATGGGTACATGGTAGAAGTACACTGTACACAAACACTTTAGGAACTGCACTAGCAGAAGTTGCAGGTATTTTCTAAACATTCATTCCAGGTGTGACAAAAAGTGTCACAACAGTACTCCACATATGAGCACTGACATGTCCGCAGCGTTGAAATGTTAGATACAGGAAACAGAAAGATGTAGGTGAAAACTGGGTGCGATGGAGTTATGCGTCTCCAGGTCTCAGATCTGCTGCTCCTGTTTGATCTTTTTAAGTTCTATTTCTGATAGAAAGTGCCAATCCCACTGCAGTTATTGGTATTATATGTGGCTGCTGGTGATCCTATGATTTTGCCAGTTTGGTGTGTGTTTTCTCAATCTGAGCTGTAAAGATGGCGGTTGGTATAAATGTGAGCCCTCTTCCTACAAAAACAAGCCAAGACGAACAATGAGCCCGAGCTGACCTCATGTGCCATGTGTCATCAGGCCTCAGGCCCAGCTAACGAGATGTGATTAGATTATAAAGTGATGCCACTCTGTGGCACCTCTTTATATACTGCATGGCTTTAACCACACAATGTGGCAGTTAACCAAAACTTATACATTGGAGGCAACTTGGAATATAACTGAAATGTGGTTTAGGAAAGAAAAGTTGAAACAAACCAGGTGTTGCACTGCAATATACGATTTTGTACATTCTGAGAAACTTTGAATTCACTAAGGGGTTCTGGGGATATGAGTATAATCATTGAATAGAGTTGTTCAGTCTGCATATTTGGGGAGCACAAAGTTGCAGACATTTAATGCTTTCAATTATGATATCAAGTATTAAAAGCGCTGCACAGTGAGAACAGTAAACACCTATGGAGTGGGCAGTTTGTTTTGTAATAGCACACACTGCTGACTACTCCTCTGTTTTAAATGAACATCACTAATGAGAAGAGTTTCCACTGTTGTGCCTGCTCTGAGGAGAGCTCAGTTCAGACCAGTAAAACCAGTCACCCATCATTGCAGGCTGGGCCCTCAGACATTCCCCCATACCTGTGCAAATACCTCCCTGTCTCATACCAGTGTTTTTCTTTCTGAATCTGAAGCAGCAGAGGGAAGTGTCCGGGAGTCTAAAACATTTTTGGGTCTTGTCCATGTCTGTAACACTGGGCTAAGATTTCATTGCACTTTAGCTTTTAGAAGGAAAGGATTCAGAACATGATGATGATGTTAGGAGGGGGTTCTGCGCCATGGAAACGCTGACTTTACAGCGCTTTTCAAGGACCAGTGGACAGCCTAGGTCTTGTCTACTACTTATTCTACTACTACCACTACTTCTACTACTGCTACTACTACTACTATTGCTACTGCTGCTACTTCTACTACTTCTACTACTGCTACCACTACTACCACTACTTTCACTACTGCTACTACTTCTACTACTGCTGCTACTTCTACTACTGCTACCAGTACTGCCACTACTTTTACTACTGCTACTACTACTACTATTGCTGCTACTGCTACCACTACTACCACTACTTTTACTACTGCTACTACTACTACTACTGCTGCTACTTCTACTACTGCTACCAGTACTGCCACTACTTCTACTACTGCTACTACTACTACTATTGCTGCTGCTGCTGCTACTTCTACTACTGCTACCACTACTTCTACTACTGCTACTACTACTACTGCTGCTGCTACTACTTCTACTACTACTACCACCACTTCTACTACTGCTACTACCACTACTATTTCTGCTGCTGCTGCTGCTGCTGCTACTTCTACTACTGCTACCACTACTACCACTACTTTTACTACTGCTACTACTACTACTACTGCTGCTACTTCTACTACAGCTACCAGTACTGCCACTACTTCTACTACTACTTCTGCTGCTGCTACTTCTACTACTGCTACCACTACTACAGCTTCTGCTGCTACTTCTGCTATTACTACTAATACTACTACCACTACTTCTACTAATACCACTAATGCTACTACCACTACTGCTGCTGCTGCTACTACTGATACTAATACAACATCTACTGCTACGACTACTGCTGCCACTACTACTATTGCTACTAATACCACTACTAGTACTAGGACTAGTAATAGTAGTTAGTTAGTTATTGCTCTCAGGTTTAATCACATTGTGTGGTTCTGATCTTAGGCATCATACAGGAGTGTGTGGATGCAGGTGTTTTGAGTCAAACAGTGTTTCCTAAGTTCAGACCCAAATGCTTTTAACACGCTGATGTTCCTGTTGGGCCTGTCCCTCTTCACTGGAGCTCTGATCCACTTCATCTGAACAACACTCTTCAAAAACTACAATATCATAACCACATCCACATTTTCTTTTTTTTTTTGACATGTATTTATCATTCCATGTATTTATCAATATATTTATTTTGGCTTGGCTCTTTAGTTGTGTCATTTCATTATCAAGACTTTCAAGTAAAACAAATCAACAGGGCAATTGTTTAGTGGTTGCATGTCCATAAACACTTTTAATAATGGTTATATTTTGTGCCTTGTGGACACGCAGCCTTCACAAAACCAACAGTTCAGATGTGATCTGAGCCAGATTATTTGACGTCAGTAGATCAAATACCATTTTCACTTTCTCCTAAAGTGTATGCTTTTAAGTATCAAACTGTGATTGCAAGTTTTTCAGAACCAACTATAAATCTTATGTGAGAGATTAAATGTGCTCTATAACTTCCTGCTTAACTCCATTGAGATTGTATTACTGCAGCATCAACTTATCTACCTCCCACCGAGACAAGCAGGTGATGCCACCAGTTACAGGTCAGCTCTGTGGAGAGGCGACAATACAATTAATGCAATACAATAAATGCAAGATTATTCTGTGGAACATTCCTGGCAGAGAAATAGCCATGGGGAAAACAGGTGTCCTCACCAGAAACAAAGTACCTGTAGGTGGGAAACGTTACTTCAAACAAAAAGCTGTTTATGGACACACTTTTAAAGACGTTGAGTCATTAAAGTGCCGTTAATAATCTATTTGTTGTGAGAAGAGTGATTGTTCCATTGTTCCATTCATAGGTTTGAAGCCCAGTATTTCTTTGAGCCTCAATCAGAGCGAGGAGGATGTCAGGTTAAATATCCCACACACAGACAACTTTCATTTGTGTATTTTTGATTTATTTTCCCACAATATCTTTTTCCTGCATGATATAAACTATGGGGTAAATTCTATTAAAATTCCGAATGGAAAAAGGCCTTGAGAAAGAAAGACAACATAAAGAGGGACTATTTGCGAGAAGGTGCCCACTCTTTTTAATAAGCTGCTATGTGTTTACCTTTCCACTGTGGAGCGGTAGGTTTAATTAAGGAAGTGGGTGGCCATTAAACACTCCAAAAAATAAACTTGTGGGTGAGTTTTATCATGTAGCACAGTTTGTGTTATGAAAACATTACACGTATTCAGATTACACTTGTATCCACAAGAGCTCAGGGGGCTGTTTAATGGAGTGTTTTAAACTTTCCAATACTGCACTAAATTACCCTGCAGTAAGGGATAAAAGCAATGTAAAGAGATAAGAACTGCAAATTATAATGTTCATACAATTTAAAATACAAAAACATTGCCCGGCCAACCAAGATAACTTACTTTTAATACTTTACAAACACGTATGGTCTTGAACCGTACCGTTTCCACTAATTCTGATGGCCGTGATTGACAGGCGGATTTACCAACAAACGAAACACACGGTCCGTTGTTGTCAAAACAGACATTGCGGCTTTGAAGTAAAAAAAAATAAGGACTGAGAAAAGCACAGAATCAACAAGAAACAAGAAATGCACTCTCTCTTTCTCTGTAAACCTGAGGTAAAATAAGTTATTTATTCCATTCTGAGTGACACCAGGAAACACTCTTTAACTTTAAGACAGAATTTTGGCCCCAAACCTATTGCTTATTTCTAGAGGAAAGGAACAGGAACATACAGAAGATACAGTACATCGACACAGGTAGAACATGCAAGCTCCACACAAAAGCTCTCTAACCCTCGACCTTGCTGTGATGTGAGCGTGCTATAGTTCTTGGGCTTGAAACAATAGTTCTATGACTCACCCGTCTCACTTCAGCTCAGGGGTTCAGAGCAATGTAACGTTAGGGAACGAAACAATATTTTTCTGAAAGGTTTTGGCTTTGGAAAGGGGTCAGCGTGGGCCTGGGTCCTCTGACCGAGTTCAAGAAAAGAAGGGGAAAGCAAGTGACGCTTCCTGACCCCTACACCACAAAAGGGATGATGTCATGTCCGTCGATTGCTCCAGACATTTAAAGTAAGAGCTGCAAAACCACACACAAACTAAATTCACGTCTCCAGTCTGCCGTGCAGCGAGGCGAGTGGTGTGAATGCGGTCAGAGCGAGGTGGACGTATAACCCTGTGGTTCTTGTCAGAGCGGCCTTTGGACAGTCCGTCGGTCACAGGGCAGTGATGGATGGGACAGGGGGTGAGTACTGGGTGCCTGGCGGAATTTGGGGTACATTTAAATGTCATTCTGCTGCAGTGATGTTGAAGTCAGGGCTGTGGTTGTAACCGTAGACTTCCCTTCGATGCTGGGCTTTGCAGAAGGAGGGCGTCGCAGGCTCAGGCCAGAACATGCGGCTGGTCCAGCGGTCAAACATGTGCACAGACACATGCACATCGGTCACTCTGGTGAAGCGCTCAGTGGCTCGTATACATATTAATATGACCCACACCAGCTATAAATGCAAACCTCAAACACAGAACATTGTTGTATGTGTGTAGGCTTCTATTTCTTAGGCCTTAGACGCGTTTAGTTGATCACCATGACATGAAGAACTGTGTGAACATTATAGAAGTAGAAAAGACCTGCTGTTAATTCAGTGTAAGAATAATCAGACATAACCCCTTTAGTAAGAGGAAGGAGCAGTTACCATTCTGCCACTGTGCATCCCTGAGCGTAGCATGTTGAGGTGCATATGCAGTTCAGAGTGGGCCACGAGGAGCAGCCAGTGTCCAAAGACCCATTCAAACCTTCAAACCAGGCCATGCCCGGAGATACCGCGGACCAAACATCACAGCAGTCATTATCGCTGAGTTCTGAGTCTTCATTGGTGCTATGGGGTTTGCAGAGCTCCGTGCCAGCAGCAGACAGCCAATGGAACCTAAGAGACGTACTGTATGAATCCAAAACAAACATGCTGATACTGATGAATAGTGATCAGAGGAGACTGTGTGGGGACCAGTGCAGGAGCAGAGCCAAGGCCATGATATCGTCAGATCACCTATCACACAGCTTTCCCCCCGGCTGTCTTTTAACTTTTAGGAGTCTTGAAATTAGTGAAACGTTTTGTCAGTTTAAAGGTGCACTATGTAACTTTTTGGTGGAGTGTGTCTATCTTGCAGGTGTTTAAAACATACATTGAAAAACATGCTTACTTATACTGTGAGCGCTCACCTCTCCACAAATCTAAAGACTTAGTTGTCTGTAACTTGGTTGTAGTGACACCTGCTTGTCTCCATAGAGGTAGATACATTTAATGCAATATTGTGGAACATTTCAGACAGTCCAATGCAATAGTCATTGAGAGATTACTTTTATGTTTAAGGTTTTGTCAGTATTTGAGAATTTCTCAGCGTGTCTATTCATCATACGTCAGCATATTGCCATTTAAAATATGTGTTTACAAGATATGAACAAACACAAAATACTGACAAAATATTTTCATCACACATTACAGAATGTGGTTGTCAGGTTCTCCAACTTACCAAGGGGTCTATAAGAACTGAGAGCTTTTATTTCTGTCGCAGCAGGGGTCCCACGCTCTGAGAGTATAAGATGATATTTTCAGCTGGCACTGCTCAGCCCTGGCTGCTGCGCTCCTCTGGCATCCACAGGAACAAATTTGTCTTTGGGGTTTTGGTCCGTTCTGCGTCTCCGATGTGTGCATGTTATGTGTGGGTGAGCTAGTCAAGGCATCTGCTCATTCTCAGAGCTGTGGCCAGTGAGCGTGCGGCTAGCCTATAGAGGAAGAGGTAAATAAGGACAGGGGTGAAGAAATTGCACATATGGTACTGCACATACCCAGTCAAAACAAAATGACACTTTGAGTAGAAGCAATGGGCTGTTTCACTAACATTAGGGACTCATTATTGTAGACTTATTCCAAATGTGCACACAGAATTTTCAATGCCAAATGCAGAAGAATCGGAGTTTCCCATCTTGTCTTAACGGTACCTTGTTGTGGTCCCCAGCCTGTGTGTGTGGTCTGGATTTGATTCATCTGTTAGGTATCATTTCCATTCAAATGTATATCTAAGGTTTTCAAAGAAAACCACTAATGGGATCTGCTCCAGTGGAGGTAACACCAAAAGATCTGCCCTGTTTGATAGATGGAGTACAGTATGTCTGTTTAGTAAGTTCTGCGGGACTGTCCCTGCTTGTTTCATAGATATACTATTGCTTTTCCTGGAATTTTCCATAGTATGGCATTATCTAAGGATATGAGCCCAGGAGAAATTACAGGTCAGATTTGTGGAGAGGCAAGCTGAAGAGCTTTTCATACAAAAAAGATGTAAAACAAAGTGATTGTTGAGTTGAGGAAGTACATCAGAGCAGCCACAGCCAGTGCTTAGAGGAGAGATGAGACACCAAACCTCCACCAGGGGCCCACGAGACAGGCCCCAGCAGCCACAGCTGACCATCACTCCTGGTGCAAAGGGCTTCTCCAGAGGCTGGAGATCTAAAAACATATTTTAGAAAATAAGTATCACTATATGAAGTACCACAGGTATCATTACGTATAGTAAAATAAATGCAATATAAAGATGTTTAATGCAATACAATAGAACATTCCAGACAACGTAATAACATCTCCATAAGACAAGCACCAGGGTGACCACCTATCTCTCTTTTGGTTGTCCTTCACAGCCATTTTGTCCCAATTTTTAGTTGGTATAGCAGTCATTTATTTATCATGCCACATTGCACAACCTGTTTACTGTTCCCACCGCTTACCTGTCTCTGTGAATAAAATGGCCACCGCCTTTTCTGCATCAACATGGCCCCTGGAGACAAGCAAGAAGATCGATGGACAGGCTCGTGTGTTCAAAGGTGTGAAAGTGCATGTGTGAAAGTGAAAGAATTTCTCATGTAGTCCAGATAATGGTGACCAAACAACCCTGCTTTAGTGTGAGTGCTGATGGATGGCTGTGTTTTGAGCTGCAGGGGCCCTCCAGGCCATTGTGTGTCAGTGATGAGTGACTCCTCGGACCGGCCCAGCTCACACCAGTAACACAAGATCAATAGGAAGGAATGCAGATGGTAAAAGGCTGTTTTTGGCCCCGTTTTTTTTTTATACTGTGATAGATGGTAATATTCTTCTTGTTTAGGAAAATGGAGATTACTAATGAGTCTGTTTTGAAGTCAAAGCTACACTGGTGACTAAACGTGTATCCATTTGCATATATTGCATGTGTTGAAAACCAAAAGAGGATTTTTCCAAGCTCAACTTTCCAAACTGATAAGACTGTTTTGTACACACCAAGGATAGACTTTCCCAAAACTTGGATGGCAAACAGAAATGAACCACAAATCCAAAATACAGCGTCTAAGAAAAACAGCCGTATGTCATTTTATGACATCAGTTTTGGAAAAAGAGAAATAAATCAGTCGTGTTAGATGATGGAAAAAAATGACAGGTCTAATTGCAGTGGTAATTAATAAAAGAGGTCTAAGGAAAGAACAATTGAGTAACGCCTGATTAATGATGCATGTGGGGGTGGAGTCTGGTCCCTGAGAGTCAAATGTTTTTTTGCCCCTATATGCCTCCAATGGAGTGTTAAATTATGCCTTATATAATACACAGACTCTCAAATATATATTTATATAGTAATGTTATGCATGATCATTGTACTCTTCTACTTTTACAAATAATGTCTTCTTCTCGGCCAGCCTCGCACAGAGGCTTGTTCTTCTATAGTATGAGACCCACACGCTCATGTCATAAATGTTGAAAGGCTGTTTGTACATGCTCCTAAACAAATACAGATGTATGTTGTGGTAAGCCTTGGATCAATGTGTCCTCGTACTTCAGTCAGTCTTTAAGAGAAGCAATAGGCCTCTAAGGCAAAAGACGCAACACACAAAAAATACTCTGACAAAAAGAACAAAATTACAGATAAACCACAGCAATAATCAGCTAAATCTGCCAACAACAATAGAGCAATCTACAGGGATCAAAACTGAGACTTGTAAATCAAGCAATAGCATTTTAACATAGGTTTTATTTCAAAAGTACACAAACAGGACCATGTCATTCAATAAGGCAAAGCTCACATTATCCACAACCACTCACAAGAATCTCAGAGTCACAGTTTATGGTTAACACTTGAAATTATAAATACAATTGTATTTTTATTCAAAAATTATTGTACAGTGCTGTGCAAAAGTCTTTAAAAAGTCTAAGTTAAAAAAAAAAAGGTTTTGGTAAAAGGGGTGAATAATGAATAAGATGAGCCTTTTGAGAGGCTTGTGTCATGCAAATGTTTGACATGATGATTATTCAAATCCTTGTCACAGAAATAACTTACTAAAACTATTCATTTGTTGTTTTAGTATGTTTAATTAGTATCTTCTGACAAAAAAATGCAATGCAAACAAATCCAACTAGTTTCCTTTCACAAGATTGTTTTGCACAGTACTGTACATTTAATATATTATTTTTTAAATCTTTTTTCTTGTCATAAAAAACAAAAAACATCTGACAGACATTTTTTACAGTCTCTGCCCCTCTGAAAAATTGATAAATCTTTATTTTTCTGTGATGTTTGGTGTGGCTCCAGCCTCTAAGCTCAGTTACAGATGAACCCAGAAAGAGCTGAACATAGCATTTTACTGTAATTGTGTAAGCTTGGTGTGCTATTGACATTTTTACTATGTTCAATACTTTGTATATCCCTGTTTGCGGCATATATATTGCTATTTTGTGTTGCCAGTTTGAGGGATACCTCGGGGCTATATAATTGCAGCAGCAATTTTTTTTTCATTGGTCACATTTTTTATATCAGGGGTGTCATTTTCTTAGCATTGTTGCTGTTGGTTTACATGCCCAGCCAAGCCAATCCATACTTGGAGGGTCACCTGGGACCGACTGCCAGAAGGATGCAAAGGAGTACAGCCGATAGAGACGGTGCAAGGCCTAGTGCTCCTCCACACTCCATGGAATTCTCCTAGAGACAGTAAAGTAATGATTAATGCTCAGAAACTGCAGAACTATTAAGCTACTTATATAACGTGTGCAGTCTATATACCTCTGGGTGGAACGGGTGGCAGGAGGCTGGACGCCTCCTATCCTTCTGCATCTTCAGCCGCTCACATTTTAGTGATTCATTATGTGCACATGAAGTTAAGAGAATAAAACGGACAGTGGGGAATGTATTCAGGTTTTTTAGTTATTCACAGCAACATACTCTCCTCAGAAAGTAAACAGTACCCTGAACAAGCCCAACTTCAAAAAGTATGTGAAATAAAGCTCACAAACTAGTCTTATATAATAGAAATTAATATACTTACTGTCTGCATTCAGCCCGTCAAAAGTCAAAAGAAAGGGGAACACAATGGACACACTTTTTGTAGTATCACAAACTTCTCTGTGCAATTATTACATTCAATTATTTATTCAGCAATTGTAATCCATTCTCTTAAAATATATTTTTGTCACATCTTTGTAGATTTTTGTCCCTCCACATAACATAAAAACCCACCCTGTAACAGTTTAGTGCCTTATAGTGGTAGAGCCTGTCTGTTAGTGATCAGTCTTCTGTCGGAGCATTGGTCGGTTGTGTAAGATGATAGACAGGGCACTGTGAGGGCTCCCCACAAGCCTCTCATCCATCACCGCGACAGAGGGCAAGAAAACTCCCCCAAACTTCAACATAAATTAAAACAATGTACAGTCTTCCCATCTCTGTCACAAGGGAGAGGAACACATGCACAGTCCATTATTCCTGCAGTGGGAATCAAAGGAACATCACTTTTCTAACACAATCACGTCATTATGGTGTCTGGATGAGGTGTGCGGGCAAAGAATGAATCAGAAACGTTGAAATTCAAACACGACTTTTGATTTTACATCACTTATACTCTGTAGTACTCATCATTTTAAATTGAAAATACAACGTAATGCCTTATAACCACAGCTTTACAGCGGAAACATGTTCTGTAAGTAATATTAAAGGCCACTTTTGACTGTACATACTTATTTGCCTTGCACATATGTATACAAATAGACTTCACTAGCTTTGGTGACGTAAAGGATATACATGATCTCGATTGGATCCATGGTGATGGGCTCAAACATGCTGCAGTCACACTTGTTGTCCACCACCACCATGAAGAGGTTACTGCTCGGGATCTGCTGGATGACAAAGGACCTGACAATGACACAAAAAAACAAACAATAAGCAGAGGATAACATCTGTAAATAAGCACTTCATATTCATTTGCAAAGGTTTGGCTCAATCAAGCTACTTATTTACTCCTAGACGTCGAAATGGCTGCGTAATATGAAGTTGCTCTCTGTTACTGCCAGTGAAAAAAGGAAATGCAAAAACCCAAACACCTCTTTAGCAATATTTCCACCCTGCTAATTTAATACCGAGACAAATTTCCTGTGGTGGTAAAGTGTACAAAGCTTGAAGAGCTCCGGCACAGCACCAGACTCTAATATAGTGATCCCACCATGACCAAGACCAGGCCCGACCAGATCCACAAATAAAACCAGGCCAGTTCCGATCTGGGTGAACTGAGACCTGCCAATATTTAATAATCCACGCTAAAGCCAGCCGCGCTCCACCGGCTGACGCAAAACAGAGCCGCTACGACTAAACTCGTTCTGACAGGACAGATGCTGAAGGTACACACCAGTGCGAGAGGCTCATAAACACACACAGTGCACAGAGGTAAGGGCTCAATAACAGAGCAAGACATTTGGAAACAGGACGGGTGCACAAAGCAGAGGCGTAATGCAATGATGGGAATATGTATTTAAGGTCGTGAATGAAGTACTTAAAGGTGCACTCAAAAAAGAAAGACAAAAAGGTGAATTTACATTAATTTGACAAGAAGTTGGCCTATTCGTTGTTGTTAATAATTTGTAAAGTTACACATTTAAACGATTTCTTTTAAAGACTTTGAAGATGTATAGCCATGGAAGTGTGGGAGGACGCGATGAAACTTTGAAAACAAGTTGCTCCTGTTATGTCCCATCCAAGCAACCGTTTTTGTCAATTCTGGGTTGTTTAAATAGTACATGTTTTTATTACGTAATGCGCCCGTGTGTGTGTGTGATATGCACATGAGAGAGAGGGACGAGACATGAAGTCTAGTCCCGACCCAGATTAGTTTAGAAAGATTCAAACATTTAAATGAGTCTGCTTCATACAATATGAATGGTTGCAAAATTAAAATATACACATAACACACATTTTCTTTTTTATAGAGTAATCAGTTGTTCTCAATCGGCCCTTGAGACGGTGGTTAGTGACCCCTGGCCTAGGATGTTCCATAATATGGCATTAGACAGGTACCAGGCCAAGTTACAGATCAGATCTGTGAAGAGTCAAACCCAATCAGAAGTATGCTTTTCAAGATATCTTTTAGCAATACAAACACCAGTATTAAATAAAGAAATATAGTATAATGACACACTGTGTAACATTTCAAGCAAATCTAACCCAAATTCATTTCCAACCATGCCCTCTACTAGAACATATTACACTTCAAAGTATACTGTATTTTTTTTTGTTTTTAACGATGTCAAGAAATAAGGTTTAAGCCTTAAAACCAATAATTGGTTTTAGCACTTTTGGATGTGATTTTATTTTCAGTCATTTTATAATTAGATAATTGAGCCAGAGCTGTGGCTCTTAGCAACATCTGTCTTCACAGTTAACTACCCAATGTAATTTTACAAATACTAATTCAACGACTTAAATTACTCCGACGTTCAATAAACACATGAACGCTTTTCCATCTTTCTTATTGCTTTCGCAGTTTAAGATACTATGACTTCACATGTATATTTAATCATCTAACACATTTTGCAGAGCTGCTCAAGGTCTCAGTTCATCTGCCTGTAAACATGTGAAGACCTTATTTAGCAGTGGTTTAATGCTGACCTGGTGTTGTCACGGTACTACATTTTCAACCTCAAATTCAATACCAAGAAATAGATTTAATACTCAAAACCAATACAAAAATCCATCCATCCATTCATCCATTTTCTGCCGCTTATCCGGGGCCAGGTCGCGGGGGCAGCTGTCTGAGCAGGGACTCCCAGACTTCCTCCTCCCCAGACACTTCCTCTAACTCCTCCCGAGGCGTTCCCAGGCCAGCCGAGAGACATAGTCTCTTCAGCGTGTCCTGGGTCTTCCCCGGGCCCTCTTCCCGGTGGGACATGTCCGAAACACCTCCCGAGGGAGGCGCCCAGGAGGCATCCGGAACAGATGCCCGAGCCACCTCAGCTGGCTCCTCTCGACGTGGAGGAGCAGCGGCTCTACTCCAAGCTCGGGTTCAGATCGGGGAAGCCGTTCTTCCCGATCACCCCTCCCCAGGTGTCTCACTGTCATTGCCCACGTGGGCGTTGAAGTCCCCCAGTAGGACAACGGAGTCCCCGGTCGGTGCACTGTCCAGTACTCCTCCCAAGGACCCGAAGGCGGAGGGACGCGACCCTCTCGTTCACCGGGGTAAACTCCAACACGTGGCGGCTGAGCTGAGGGGCTATCAGCAAGCCCACACCAGCCCGCCGCCTCTCCCCGCGGGCAAGACCAGAGAAGTGGAGCGGCCAGCCCCTCTCGAGGAGATGGGTTCCAGAGCCCAAACTGTGCGTGGAGGTGAGGCCGACTATATCTAGTCGGTATCGCTCAACCTCCCGCACAAGCTCAGGCTCTTTCCCCCCCAGCGAGGTGACATTCCATGTCCCCAGAGTTAGTCTCTGTGTCTGGAGATCTGGTCGCCGAGGCCCCTGCCGTCGACTGCCGCCCAGATCTCTCTGCACCGGCCCCTTATGGATCCTCCTGCGGGTGGTGGGCCCACGGGAGGGCGGCCCCACGTCGCTCCTTCGGGCTGTGCCCGGCCGGGCCCCGTGGGGTAAGACCCGGCCACCAGGCGGATGATGACAACAATACAAAAATGCTCTTTTAAAAAAAAAAAAATCTTTCTTTTTTGGCCCTTAGACTTCATAAGACAAGACAGTCTATGGTAAAAGGGGATGAGAGGGAAGGACATTGCAGAAAACTGTCTAGAGCCAGATTCAAACTCACAACGCTTCTCACATGGAGCGCACATGTGCTATCCACTCCACCACGAGCCCCACTGGACAAACATATTCAACCCAAAATATTAGTACTTTCATTATGTTACCATGTGGACTTGAAGTAGTTTTTATTAAACTCAACATAATAGAAACACTTTTCAGGAAAGGTTAAATGAGTATATTGTTTTGTAGTTTTAGTATAGCTCAGTATCTGATATTTTATACTTTTGACAAGCCTATGCTGATCTTATTTTTTTACTAAACTATAAAAATGAAATCTGCTACGAAAAAGATTCTTCAATATTTCAAATCTATTGCATATGCTTATGATCTTATTCAAATGGTTTTCAAAGGCTAAGACTAAAAGCATAAACGTACATATAGCTTTGAATTTCAAACCTATAGCTCATAAGGGACGGCGGCCTTAGGAGGACGGGATATACGGCTTTCAGTATTGTCCATAATAACCATCACAATGGCTGTCCAAGGACTGAAACATGGCACTTGTTCTAAATCTAGCAGCTTAAAAACATTAAAACAATAGGGTAATGTAATGTAAACTATATATTTCTCTTTTGGGAAGTATTAGACCCACAGTATTCTGATCCGCACCCCGGCAGACACACACGCAGAGAGTAAAGAGGGCTTTAGTGGGCCATCGCTTAGAGTCTATTTCCACCGATGTAAAGCACTCACACGTGCCCCAACGTAAGAAGCCAGTGCATAACCTCAAACAGATGTCTATCACCAATTTTCTCTTTTACTAATACTGTAAGAGTGCAAAGATTTCAAAATAAAAGCTCTATTTTACTTTGTCAAAACCAGTGAATTCTTAAAATGATTTGCCCCAAAGTGACATCACAGAGGGAAATCTCAGCTTTAGTGTCGTGTGTGTGTGAATGTACTCAAGTGAAACTACTACGGTACAAATACATTCTCTTACTTCATCAATTATTTACATCGTCTGTCACGGCTTTAAAGTACATTTGACTGCTGCTGGTGTTATTATCACTTACTGCCAATACTAATAATATTCATTCAGGGTGCGATCACACTCGCACAAACATCACGTTAAAATGTGGACTAAACATGGACAAAACCAGGACAAAACCAGGACTAAACCAGGACAAAACCAGAACTAAACCAGGTCTAAACCAGGACTAAACCAGGTCTAAACCAGGACAAAACCAGGACTAAACCAGGTCTAAACCAGGACAAAACCAGGTCTAAACCAGGACAAAACCAGGTCTAAACCAGGACAAAACCAGGTCTAAACCAGGACAAAACCAGAACTAAACTAGGTTTAAACCAGGACAAAACCAGGAAAAAAACAGGTCTAAACCAGGACAAAACCAGGACTAAACCAGGACAAAACCAGGACTAAACCAGGACTAAACTACGAGTAAACCAGGACAAAACCAGGACTTAACTAGGACTAAACCAGGACTAAACTAGGACAAAACCAGGTCTAAACCAGGACAAAACCAGGACTAAACCAGGTCTAAACTACGAGTAAACCAGGACAAAACCAGGAAAAAAACAGGTCTAAACCAGGACAAAACCAGGACTAAACCAGGACAAAACCAGGACTAAACCAGGTCTAAACCAGGACAAAACCAGGACTAAACTAGGACAAAACCAGGACTAAACCAGGACTAAAACAGGACTAAAACAGGACTAAAACAGGACCAAATCAAGTCTACGTCAGACTTAAACTGAGACCAAACAAGTACACGTGTGAACACTCCCTTAATTCACTGCTTCATGTCCTTCTGATATTATAATGGGGCCACAACACTAAAAAGTCACATTTTCCCTCCACAACGCACTGAAATAAAAGTATGCTGAGAATATGTCCACAGAGCACACACTACAGCACACATGGGACACATCCACAGCTGGGAGCAATGAAGCCCAGTGGAGGGATCCGGAGAACACCCCACAATTGCCTGACAGAAAAGCCCCAATTGTTAATGGGGACCACACTCATTTGCCATTTCTTAAAGGAAGCAGTTTTTCCAGCACCCTCCCAGGTCTCTAAATGCCTCGTATTTCAAACGCCTCGAGGAGGAGAGGCTGAGTGTGTGTCTCTGATGGACGACCCGGATGAAAGCCTTCTCAACACACAACAAATGATTCGAATGTGTTGCTCATTATCCGGCATTAAGCAGATGAAAATGTCTCCACTTAACGACATCTTTGACGCTGTATTTTTTTTGTATTGTGCCGTAGTTGCCAAAAGTGAAAGGCTCATTAGTGTAAAGCAGCGTAGTGTTTAGTCGAGAATGTATTTCGACTGTGTGATCGTACTTGATGCAGCCGTCGCAGTCGGTGTGGCCCATGTTCTCTTTGATGGTCCTCTCCGAGATGAACGCCGGGTACTCGGTGTCACACGGAACCTGCATGGACCGGCCCATCCTGTGAGCTGAGAGGGAAAGTCATGCACAATTATTTCACTTATTAAAAACCAACAAAAAGCACCGCCAAATGAATATTGGAAATACGTTTTTAGGGAAAAGTACATGAGATTAATGCTGTCGTCAACTTAAGAAATGTCCGATTCGTTGACTAAAAGGGGTGCGGCCAAATCTATCAAGTATTTCCATGTATCTGACCTAAACTGCTCTCAAAACACTGAAACTGCACAGAAATTCATGCTATTTGTACATAGAAGTACTAATAACAGAGTATTTAATAGTTAGAAATATACTACCGTAGTTAGATTAAACTCAGGTAGATTAAACATTTCAGCTAACTCACTCCAAATATTCTCCTTTCTGCTGTTGCCCCATAGAAATAAAATAATCGAATAACATTTTTGGCCAATTAATCGACTAAACGACTTAAGGATTACTGCCATACGTACTACTTCAACTACGATTACTACTATTATAAACATAGAGCAGGGCGATATTGACAAAAATTATCATCTCAAATTTGTTTTGGAGTGTCCTGATAACAACAGTCATACAATATTATGTTAAATTATCAGACAAATTTGAAATGTAAAATGAATCACAATAGCCTTGTTTGATTTGTTTTATACTCAATATTAAAATTGTTGTACATCTTTACGATATTATCTACATTTTTATATATCGCTCACCTCTACCAACTCCACTCATCTCATTACAGCAATGCTATTATTACTACACCACAACTACCAAACGGAGCTGCTATTACTGCTACGACCTCTGTCCACCACCTGCATAAAGTTTGCAGGCAACTTGAATACAACACAATTTCTTCCTAAAGTATTTGAATACATGGGAGCATTTTAGTATCATCAGAAGTGCAGTTTATCCTTTTAATTCCCCTTCCACTGCTCCAAAAGTAATTACTTGAACTATGCTGCCTTCTAGAGGTCTCCAAAAGCACTGCATCAAAAGGAAACGCTCATTCTCCATCATTTCATATTTGGAAAGCTTAAAACACAAACTTATCCAGGCCGCACTTTGATATTGAAGCACCACAGCGTTGTGAAATGCAGACTTCTGAGATAGCGGATTATTATGTTTGGCTGGTACGGTTTTAATTAATGTTGCTTTACCGTGTGTGTGTGTGTGTCTGTGTGTGTTATGAACTATAAATGAGAACAAAGGCACAAACTGGTCTTAGTCAAGCTCGAGAGGCCGTGCATATTGAGTTACGGACCCAACCGCCGGCTGCTTTAGCTCTCCCTGTTGTAAAAAGATATAGAAAACTCAGTTAAGACCTGAGACTGGCCAGCTGTGAAATTGTCCCGGCTGCAATGGCCAGATTCACTTTATTATTTGGGATGAAAGTATGCAAGGGAAGCGTTTTATAGACCTCTATTTTGTGGTCTCTGTGTCTTTCTCACCCCGCTGGCTATCTCCATATTAGTTTTGGCTTAAAATTAAAATGCAGCTTATGAAGGTCTAGCGCTTCTGACAGGCAACGAGTATTCAACACTTCATAAAGCACGAGGCTACATGGTGTTCAGCTCTTGGCAACGGCGATAAGTATGTGTAAGTGAGTGTGTGAGCGCAAATAGAGACAGAAGAAGAAAGGGAGGAATAAAACCAGAGGAGCAAAGACATAGGCAGCGTAATGAAAATGTGGGATTTTAATGGTTCTCCGGTTACAAATAGAAATGAGCCCTCGTTCGTCCTAATAACACGTGTAGTGTAAGGAATCGTAAAAGTGCTACATTACTTTCTGAACGCAAAGTTGAAATGCAAGTTCAAATACAACGTACCTTTTGTTGTGAAGTCCGAGTTCCACCAGCCGTACAGGTTGAACTCCAACAGGAAGCTAAATAAAAGGTGATGCAAAATTATAACAACGGTGATGATTTAATGATGATTTATGCATTTTAAATTAGTTCTACAATTTGTTATCAGTAAATAACGATGGATAATAGGGAAGAATAATCAGACAATCGATCATCGTGATTGTTATTTTAGAAGGATAATTAAGAATTTTGAATTAAAATCAATATAATAGAAATGTAAATTACTTTTTAATCAGGCTGTTTTTGTCAGAGTACATTTATTCATAGTCATTCAGGAAGTTCAATTCCATAAAGCTGGTCACAAACCGAAAAATGAAAGATTTCCTTGGAAAAAAACACTAAAGTTTGATATTGTGACATCCCTAAATAGAAATTGAGAATAATCCACCATTTAAAATAATGTGCAATGATTTCAATATAATCTTACATGACAAGTTCAGTCAAAATCCACTTGATTGCAGAGAAGAAGGCAAAATAAGGCTAAGGAATGAAACAGAAAAACATATTTATGTACATGTAGTCACTGTATACAAGTATTTTCATTTGAATTGACGAGCCAGATTTTCACATATTTCAATGCAGTTCACACTCTCATTTTCCAAACACATTATTTCAAGGAGAAAAGACTGCTTACATCTAGCAGAGTGTGTCCAGTGCCGCTGCTCTCTGAAAAGACCCAGCACAAAGCCTGGTAGTCATACAATGTCACTCTGAAACACAAACCAAAGGATTAACAACACAAATACCTGCACCGACGCAAAGAGAATATATATTTTTAAACATTGGACTCTTTATACATGGTGTTATTTAAGTAGACAGAGGCAGTGGTGTAGGTGTATGGCAGCTAGAAAGCAGCAAACCTAACACCGCTCTCAAGGCCAAAGCAGATTTGAAATGGACCGAGGCAAAAAACCAACAATGTGAAACAAAAATAGCACTTTTATAAAACGACTTGGTCCAGATTATGTTGATGTATACACGTATGTTGCAAGTGTCATCTGCCCCTTTTGTGCACTCGGAATCAGAGCTGTAAATTAAAAAGACTAAAAACCGAGGTTGTCTAAACTGGTGTCCAGAGGTGTGTGTGGACGATTGGAGGATATTGAGAGGGATATTGTAGGTTTAGAGGCTTAGTGGACCCAGAGGAGGTGATGTCTGGGGCTGTCTGTCGATGAGGTTACGGAGAGGTTGTCTAACACACACATGCACACACCGAAAGGCCAGACAATGTTTCTCAAGGTGTGGGCCAGGGCAGAGGAATGCATCGTCTATCCATCGCCCCGGGCCAGTATTCGTCATAGTGGGGGACACTGGGGTCAAACTGTGTTATTCATGGGTTTCAGAGCGATGAAGAAATAGCACCGTTGTCGCAGCAATTAACACAAAAAACGAAAAGAAATTAATACGGGGAAAAATTTGCTATGATTTAAACGGTAAACAAGATACTGTATGTTCTGGAAAATATGGATATACATTCTTACTAAAGCTGTAATCAGATATATATGTTGTGGTTTTTCATGTGTGTATATGTGTGTGGTGGGTCTACGCATTTAAACTATGTGTGTGCTTTAAGCTTCTTCTTTTTTTTTTTAAATGAGCTGAAACCCATGAATATGTACATTTATGAGTATACTTTTGGTGTTATTATCCTGCTGGTGCCCAGAGACAGGACTAAACATGGGGAATCTGCGTTTCAGTTTTATGCAGCTAAAATCTGGAACAGTCTTCCTGAAGATGTGAGACAGGCTTCTACTCTGACAATGTTCAAATCTAAGCTAAAAACTGTTTTGTTTAGCTGCGCATATGACTGAAAGGATTTTTCTTTGCACTCTTCTCTTTTGTCTTAAATTGTTGTGTGCTGTAATTTCTTTGTGATTTTAATGCATTTTTCCTGCTGTGTGAAGCACTTTGAATTGCCTTGTGTATGAAATGTGCTCTACAAATAAACTTGCCTTGCCTATGTTTATTATATTTATTTATATTCATATTTTTATACGTTTAATTAAAAACAAGTTCTCTTCCTTACACTGCTTTTTATGTGTTTGTCTTCAGGGGTGCAGCCGGGACAGGGACAGTTGTGTTGAGAGGGGTTACGAGTTTCACTAAATTGTGTGTGGTACAAAAAAAATTATGAAATATTTAGTTGAAACACATGTTTGTACTGGCAGAGGACAGAATCAAACATGTTTTTTGGTGTCAATGTACATCATAATTTAGATCATGGAAAGTTTTTAGTTTCAATTCCGTTGAAGCCCGTCATTTGAATGTTGTGGCGCTGCTTTAAGAAGGATCATATTGGAATCATTAGAACTAAAATGCTTAAACGTATTACTCATCACGCTAATACCCCCCTGTGGTCACTCACTTCTTATCTGACATTTTCTATATTCAAATATACTTTATCGTGGGGGATGAGTGAAGCCATTTATTTGCATGACAGTCGAACATCAACACATCAAGTCGTGGCGTTTGTTGGACTGTTTGCCACATGAGATCTTACTTCAAGGCACCGTATAAAAAAACAATTCTCCATCACACCATGGAAGCACTCAGTCACCAGTCAATGGCGTCATGATTGAAATAATAGCAGGAATGATTTCTTCTCGGATTGTATTACCGAATCCACAGCTAAGAGCCTCCTCCCACGTCCTTAGGCTCTGGACTACAGTGGAGAGTATAGATCAGAGTAGATGTGTGTCCAATTCAAGTTTTGTCCTAACTCTTTTGCTTCAGGAAAAGATTTGCTGTAATCCCCAAACGGAGAGCTCTGCCGCATGAGGTCGAGGTTCAGTAATGAACAGCTTAACGTGATGAGTGAAGTCGAGAGCTGTCAGCGCCGCAGGAGACAGCCCTGAGTCAGCGACATAAAGTGAACGGTACTCCGTCTGTACGTAGTATAATGCTACAGTTGTGACACTCACCGATTAAACGAGCTCATCTGCAGGAGCTTGTTCATAACGGCTCCTTCAGCCTCACCAAAGAATTTCCCAGTCTGAAAACAATAAAATATGGAATTGTTAGAAAAAACGTATGTGTAAGTTGTTATAATCCTCTATGTAAAATCCTCTATGTCATGTTCATGTACGACAGTAATTGCACATGAATTTCCATGTGCAATACCGTCATATTCATGTGCAATTACTGTCGTACTCACAAGCAATTAAGGCCATATTCATGTGCATATAACTGATGTAAATAAGAGTGTTTTGTTTACTTACCATTAGTATTAGTACTACCTAGTCTTATGCTAGCTATTTTTACTTTACTTTATTTTATTATAATTATTTTATTTTATTATTATTATATTATATTTTATTTTATTTTTAGCTTAAGCTTTTTATTTTTTATTTGTATTTTTTTTCCTCCATTCCCAATTAAGATATGAGAGGAGTTTTGTTAATAAGAGTTTTTTGTTTTGTTTATAAGAGTTCTTCTTTTAAGAGTGTTTTTTTTTTAAACTTCCTATAAATTATCTTATCTGTCCTTCCCTCTGTATATACTGCGTTGTAACACCGAAATTTCCCCATGTGTGGACAATAACGGATTATCTTATCTTATCTTAAAATGTACATGTTGTGAATTATTGCGTCTATAATCTAGGAGTCAGAAATCGTGAGGGACACATGAAAAGCACATGCAACACCAAGGTCAAACACTGCCAGAGGTGTAGAGTGTAGAGTAAATGCAAAGTAAAGTACTGTAGTAAGCCTTACCAAAGTGGAGTCCTCTGCCACCAAAACAAACCCATTGTTGTCTATAAGGTAACAGTTAATGTTCTGTAAAAAGAAAAGCAAAAAACATTACCTGCACTTTCTAAAAAGACCGACATTAAGTATTAACCGTACACAGACCTCGTCATCACAGCTGATGGAGCACTTTCCATCCAGAGCTGCACACTGGAGAAGGAAATGGACATTCAAATGATGGTAAAGTACAAAAGGGACATTTCTGATGGTTGTAACAGTTGGACGGTTTGGTCCGAACGGCCTTACCTGTCTGCTGGCCGTCCAAAACTTCTTCTGAAAAAAATCCAGTTTCATCTGAATGCCCACAGCTGGAAGAAAAGAAGAAAGTATCTGTTGTTTGATGAAGTTCTAACAATGCATACTTTTTGTATTACATTTGCATCAAAGGTTCACCTCAGCTTCTATAATGGATCAAATCTCTCTCTCTAACAGTTTCCCAGCAGATTTTCAGGATCTCACACACATAGAACAAAAGCCGTACTAGAGCTAATATGGAGACTAGTCACGTCTTCTTTTACACTTGGCTGAAGTAAATAATTGTGGCCTTGTTGTGCTTGTGTTGGTCTAAAGCAAGTGGGGTGCTGCTGTGTGTCCTGTTTTAGCCGGAGCCCAGGGGAACAGGTGCAGATTATCCTGTCAGATCATTTGCCAGTTCCTGTCTGTAGCCCAACACTTCTTCACCCACGTGCAACAACCAGGATATAATAACAGCACTGGGAACACGCACGGAAGGAAAATCTATTTTTATTACACGTGGTAGCAGGGATGTAAGAGTAAAAATACCTTTTCTTTTATATGTACTAATTAAAGTGTTCGTCCTCCTTGGTGTGAAACGCTATCTGGGAATTTTAAACAAGCAAAAAACACTGTGACTGACTAATATTTGTGACTAATTCTGTAAATGTTTTAGAGTCTTTAAACTGGCCAAGGTATTCTGAATTAGAAATGACATGATGTCCAGTGTGGGAGAATGAAACATCACAATTTAATGTTACGTGACTGTTCCTCCAGGATGTGACCAGCTTTATGGAACTAAACTGTTTAATCGCTAAAGTAAAGTTAATATGACACAAAAAGTCAGATAAAAAACACTACATGATTGAAAAGAAAGGACTTATTTTTGCTTCTAGAATGGTCTTGATTATGTCCTTTTAGTGATAATGTGACCGAATCACAGCTTTCCATTAACCCAATAATCTTGACATCCCTATTCTGAACCATACTCATTGCACAGCTACATTCTGTTTATATTATTCCAT
This sequence comes from Eucyclogobius newberryi, assembly GCF_026437365.1. Classification (NCBI taxonomy): domain Eukaryota; kingdom Metazoa; phylum Chordata; class Actinopteri; order Gobiiformes; family Gobiidae; genus Eucyclogobius; species Eucyclogobius newberryi. The sequence goes on from NW_027315801.1 coordinate 29,150,544, forward strand.
TTTCATTAAGTTCACAAAAGAGTTCAGTGCCTTTGTAATTCTTTTGTCTGCTCGTATACCATAATCTTCTATAAACCAACCTTTACCACATGAATATAAGTGATTATATTTTCTGGTGTTTTTGCAGATTATGTAACAGCCAAAAGGTCAGTGCTGTTGGCTCGGGAGAGTTTAGCTTAAAACAAAAGAGCTAAAGCTCATTTCAATGCTCTAGTTAGTATTCAGATTCCAACGGAGAACATTTCATTTTCCTCAGAACTTAAAAATATGTGTGTCATGAGCTGAATCCAAAAGATGAAGAGACAGAAAATCCCCTTTTAGTGAATTTGCTTCCTTAACCTTAACCTGATCTACTAGTACTGTTTTCCAGGCCAAATAAGTACTGCTTTCATGTTGACATGCAGTACAATGTGTAATGAGGTTGATCAAAGTACAGATAGTACAGGATATAGTATTAGACTCACAATGATTAAACCCGACCAATTTAAAGGTCTCACCAGAATTCATGTCGTTGTGTCATTAGGCATGACACCAACATATATTTTATTATGTATTATTTATTCATTTGTGCATCAGTAAAATTAAAAAGTATTCCTATATTGTGTGTAGAAAAAAACCTATACAAAATGGGAAACATAATTTATACTACACATAATGTATACTACACTATGGTTAAGGTCTAAGGTGTCTTTACATCAAAACAATCATTTTCATACATTTCGACATTCAAATGTGGAACTACCCAACAACAGAATGTGTGTATTGTTTGTATCTCGTTATCTTGCAAATATTTCTTCCATATAATTTGTTTTAAAATGGATAACGTCTTGACGTCAGTTTTACTCCACAGATAAGGAAACAAAACTCTTTCTCTCTGGGCCTATTTTTCATCTTAAAAGTGTCCCCTTAAAGTACATCTCTCTTCTCTTTCTTTTTCTGTTCTGTTCTCTAACCCTAACACTCTTTCTGGGTCATTTTCAAGTAGTTTTAAACATTATTTGTACAGTTCTAAATTGCACAAGATCATTCACTTTGAAAGTTTGGGAATTCAAGTAATAAAGATGAATAGGTTCATAAAAACTGACATTATGAATCATTCTGACAGCTCATTTCTGTTGGATACACAGTGGTTGTAATGCACTTCTACGTTTCCCCAGACAAAGCTATTAATCTATTTATTGACCTATTTAACCAGGAAAGTATCACTGAGAAGTAGCATCTCTTTTTCAGGGGAGTCCTGGAAAGGACCTGCACCTGCAAGAGCAGGAGTGTGTGCTGTCCTGAACAGCCAGGGGGCAGGCCCATGCTCCAATGCCCTCTCAATGTGAATTGGAGTGATTTGTGAGTGTTGATGTGCAGAGCAGAGCGGCTCGGACAGCTCTGCAGAACACAGGGGTGGACCATGTCAGAGAGAGCGCACTAACATTTGGAAGAAAAGCCAAACAGAAGGCTGAGAAGCTGCCGCAGGACTCAGCATGACCTTTACATTCACACAAAAACACTGATGCACAAACAGTGATTCAACAGACGGAGCAAAGTTTACAATCCCATTCTGCTGTAACATACCCTTTTTGGAATATTTTGTTAAATGTACAATTTATAAAAGGATTGTAGACTTTCATTTGCATTCATTTATATATTACTGTAATGCCTAACCCAGATGGAAGGTTTTGTAGTTTTATGAAGAACTTTATTTCTATTTCTTTACATCACTTTTGAAATATCAGCTGTCATCAGATTGGGCACCGATTAACTCAGTGTTGACTGTTCTTTTTAGTTAAAAACATACATGTATCAATTATGAAATTATAGTGCAATTAAAAGAATAATTCATGCATTGTGGGTGTGTAACAGACACATCAGTCAGCTGAGGATAATCAACATTTTATTAATCTATTTTATTGAGAAAATACTCATGATACAAATACTGAACTTCCATCACATATTTTCAGTCACATCTGCTGGAGATGAATGAGAGGTGAGAAATGTAGACAAAAATAGATAATATTGTAATTGTTGTTCTCGAGATATGCAAAATTGGAAACAAACATACACACACCCACATACACGCACACACCCACATACACCCGCACACCCACATACACCCACACACCCACATACACCCGCACACGTACATGCAAACGCACACACACACACACACACACACACAATCACCGCTTTGAAGTTTATAGACTGTTGTCTCTCTATTTGTCTAGTGTCTAAGTTGTTGTCTGTTTTTTGCTGTTTTTGTTCACGTTGTCCTCCTCACATTGTTACTGTCTTGTATATGTGAATAAATAAATAAATAATAATAATAATAATAATAATAATTTATGAAGGTGTGGCATCCAACGTGGCACACAAATTCCAATATTTAAACTTTACACTACATTGGCTGTTAAGTATTGTTGAAGAAGGTAGTACATAAGAATAGATGAGAAGGCAGTCTGAATATTAATAAGCAGTTTAGCACTTTAGTGTGTGTAGTACTGTGTTTTGCCTTGAATTAAATGACTGAAATGTACAAATCTTCCCAGCCTTATGAGGGTACCAGAGAAACTCAGCTGTGTCTTAATGTGCAGTGATGTGTGTAAGATTTGCATAGATATTTTCACAACAACAGCCGTCCTTCATGACGCAACTCTAGCAACATCTTTAGAATCAGAATCACAATAAGAATCAGAAAAGGTTTATTGCCATTGTCATTGAACACGGATCACAAACATAGAAACTCAGTAAGTACAAAGACATTTACACAAACATTTATAGATGGTCTGAAATAGTGCAATAGTTTACTCCACTGTAAAGCTAATGTTAATACAAGGCTTCTGTGGCTGCAACTGGAGCTGGGTATTGCCTAGTACCTCATGATACAATACGTATCCAGAGACAGGGAACTTGATACGATACACGTCATAATTCATGGATATCTGTTAAAACTGGTGTTAAAAGTTGACTAAAATTATGTTTTGAAGAACAAAATGCTTCAGAATTTCATATTCACACTGTCCTCAGTATCAGAATACAACTTTACTATTATTAAGTCACATTTTTAGCTCCTAGGATTCAACCTTGATGCAGCAGTATTTAGGTTTAGAAGTGTAGAATCTGGCAATGTCTAATGACATTATGTTGTTTAAAGGTATCATGATACACATCTCTGTATCGATACACGTATTGCCAAGATGTTCGTCACGATACATCACAAAATCAATATATTGAGCACAGCCCTGGCTGCAACATAATATATAAAAATGAATCAACTTAATCCAATATGGCCATACACAATGTACATTAGAAAATTGGCTCTATCAGAAGGACGAAGGACAACACCAAAGGAACAAGTCAAGGTCAGTGTGACAACATGATCATATTCACCGCTGATATCATTCCATCATTAATCTTTCCCTCACTCCTTTTTGTTGCCTCTCCTTCAAGTGACCCAACAGCTCATAAAAACTGTCAGTCCATTTACCACAAACATCTAAGACACACTGTCTGCAACAGCTCAGTGCCCGTCCGTGTGTGTTTTTGTGCACCAGTGCGTGGTGTATTGCTGTGCACCCTTACCACCCCCTCCCCCTTCCTCCTTTGCCCATGGCTTGTGCATAATCACTGCATGCCACGGCGACATGGCACGCTGGCAAAACTGCGCTCGCTGCTGCAATGCCTGTCCGAGCATTTAACTATTTGTGTTGACACGCTGCCATCCCGATCTATATTTGTCTTGTCGTTTTAGTCTGCCACAGAAATAGGAGATGTTGTGTGTTTGGATGCGAGTTGGAGAGATTTAAGGGGGTTCATCTGTCCACAGGGGCATGTCACTATTGTAGCTCCGACACACGCTTTACACTGGGGACGATGTATAGCTCTGAGGAAGACATCAAACGGGAGATATTTTCAATAGGAAGGAGGAAAAAATAAAGAAATTAATAATAAGGAGAGTGTGATGAGAAGAGAGAGAGAGAGAAAGAGAGAGAGAGAGAGAGAGAGAGAGAGAGAGAGAGAGAGAGAGAGAGAGAGAGAGAGAGAGAGAGAGAGAGGCAGCGCTGCTTTAACTCCTAGTCATCTAGTCATTCCAGACTGCCTACTTGGCTGGGTTGGATCATGCTCTCTGCCTTCTGACCTGGGCAGTCCAATGGGGTTACAACATGGGTGCCTAAGCAGGGTTGAGGATCCAAAGAGGTTTCAAGAGGTAACTTTTTTTAAATGAACAACTAATGGATCGCCAGGATACAAGAATCACCGAAATTCCAAAAAGGAAGTATAAACGACACCGGGCTTAAGCTGCTTGCCCTAAGACTGGCCGTTATGAGAGGTAAGTCACCTGGGGTGTGGAGTGTAGTGCATGTGCGTCGTACATGTGTGACACATGTATGCAGGCTGGTTGTGTAACAGGGAAACAATGAACTACCAATTTACTGCTTTAACACACTAAATATGTAGAGTCAATTTCACACATCTCACTTGTTAGACTGATTTAATGTGCAGCTTTATTTGCCGCTTTGCAGCACCTTTACCAGTAGAGGCACTAATCTGATTTGCATAATTTGTTTGGGCTTTTTGACAAGCTTGACTGTTGTGCTGAAGGGACACAACAGTGAAAAAGCCATTCGCTTGTGTTGACCTCATTCTGGAGCGGCTGTTACCACGCTTCAGTGCGTCGATGCCCTGTTAATGTTGTGTTATATGTGTAGGTATGCTTTGAATGTTTATTTTGAAAGCACATATGTGCAGGCACCTTTGATTACATGCATTCTAATTAACAAGGATGGTGATTAACAGATGGCTTTATACAGCAGCTCATGATATCTCACGTCAACCATGCTCTGAGCTGATTGTACCTCTTTTTGGTTGTAGCTAATAATAAATAATCATAAAAGCAACAACCTGGCACTTTTGATATTTAAGATCATTAGGAACAGTTAGCAGTATACACTGTATACATTATTATTATTGTTTATAATAAAAAAAATAATAATGAATGAAAGGTGATAATGTAATCCTATGTATTGAACTGTATTTTAGCTCAATCCAAAAATAAAAGCCACGTTTTGAACTCTTTGTGCCGGTCCCAAATCAAAACAATTGATTGATGATGACTGACAATCCCTTATGAAACGTATGCTACAGAATTATGGAAAATCCCAGCACACTATGAAGGCAGTGGACAGACAGACATACAGAAATAAATTCATGCTTCCATTTCAATCTGTTTCACAGTGATGTGCCTTTAAGTAATATTGCAGCATTTGGCATTAATGATTACATTATAGCCAGATTTAAGATTAAAAATGGTAAAGTCATTCATTATGCAAATGCACCAACAATTGTATATGTTCCTAGAGGTCAACTCAAGTCATGATAATATATTTCTGTCATGCACGTCAGCGTATGAGGCAAGCTACATTCTCAGGCTATGTTGCAGTTCATTGAGCCTGAAGCTAGCCAAAGCAATGCTAAAAATACTACTGCAATGTTCCAGATGGAATAGACATCTCAAAGGCTATCAGACTCCGCTATCTGCTGTGTATGGATCTGTGTGTGGGTGGAGAGTAGGTGAGGGGCCCAAATCTTTCTCTGGGGTCACCACTGCAGAACACAGGTGGGAGGATAATGGCATAATGGCATTTATTAAACGGAAACAGAATATGACTGAGAAAAGATGTGCAATCACTTCCCAACGATTAAAATGCCAGTAAATGATGAATGTTAGTGTAAAATATGTTTTTTTATTCCATATCAATCTAACTCGCATGTGTAGCTCAACCGTTTTGTTTTTTTATTATGGTTGTTTGATTGACTTTTTTATTTTTAGTGTTTAATAGATAGGGTTATAGGAGAGAAGGAAACAGTTATTAAATGTTACTCTTTCTCCACAGTGGAAGTGATATGGGCTCTCCTCCCCCTCCTCCTTGCTCCATCTCACGCCTGCCCCAAAGAATGCACCTGCAACAGCAACACCAAAGTCGTGGACTGCCGTGGACGCGGGCTCTACGACATTCCCAGGCGCCTCTACCCAGACACTCAAGAACTCTATCTCCAGGACAACCGCATCCGAGGACTGGGATCCATGGCGTTCCGTGACATTCCCCTCGTCAGAATTCTGGATCTGTCGAATAATTCCATATCAACCATATCTCCGACAGCACTACTGGGTCTGAGGACACTGCAGCGCCTCAGTTTGGCCCATAACAGCCTGAGAGAACTGGATAAAAGGCTGTTGGGCCCAGTGCGATCACTATCACACCTGGATTTATCACACAACAGGTACACAAGGGCCCTGATCAATAATCAACATTTACCGTTTACGTATGTTGTTCTCAAACTGTAGTTGATGTATGGTTTTCTTTGAATTAAATTGCAATTTTGTCCGACTCTAGTTTTGGTTCTGGTTAGTTCCAGTTAAATCCTAGTTCATTACCATATCTTAAAGAGAATGGTAACTTGTACAGTGTGGGATCTCTCCAATAAAAAGCATATTCGTCCCGCTTCAGAGAGATGAAAATGTTTGTTGGAGGTTTTGGAGAACCAAATATTGAAGCTATAACGACTGTTGTCCATCTGTTCCTTTCCAGTTTGGGCAGCTTGCCCAGTGCCATCGGGGAAGGCCTGAGGAACGTGAGCCACCTGGGCCTGGCCTATAACCGCTTCGGCCGACTGGAGCGCTCCCTACTGGAGAGCCTGGAACACATCAACAGCATGACGCTCAGAGGAAACCCCTGGAGATGTGACTGCCAGCTCATAGGCCTCAAGCTCTGGCTCGAGACCTTCCTCTTCAAAGGTCAGTCTCAGCTCAACACTTCTCAGTCAATACAAAGCAACTGTAGCTTTGACGCAGACTTTTGCATCGAGCTCAACAGTCCAACCTCATGTTCACAGATCGTCTTAAAGCACTGGCATGAGTCAATATGAATAATAAAAATGTTCAATCCTACTTTCATGTCTCCCAGTAACATCATTATCTATCATGAGAAAATGAAATGAGATTAATTTGGTCTTCTGACAATTCATTTAGAAGGTTATTTTTTCAGACCAGACTTTTGTTTCGCAAACGTCAGAGTGTCACTTGATGTTATGGTAAACAAAACAAAAGTCTGGGCTGAAAAACACAAAAAAAAACAGATAAAAACACTTTTAAACAAGCAGATGAAGCGGCTGCTAGAATTAAATACACTATAGACAACAACAATTATTTTCAAACCCTTTGCTATATGTCATGTTGTCATAAAACAGATGAAACAGAATGGATGATAACAAAACAGCCATGTCCAAACTCCATCTTCATGTGCAAATGCTACAGCCAAAACTGCAATGACAACTACATGCACAGCCTTGGGCACAGTTTAAGCTCTTCCAACTCTACGGTGAGTCCGACACGAGAGAGAGAGAGGGAGTATAAGAAGGATTAGGGGTTGAATTCCCATCCACTTTCATTTCCATGCCGCACCAACCCCAGGATACATTAGATAACAAAATACCCACTGCTCAGTCAAAGCTAGGTTCACAAGCTCACACTGGAGTTGGTTGGTTGCCCTCCCACATGCCCGCTTAGCTTGACATGGCGGCTGAAAATTCTAATTACTGGAAAACCGAACAATGCTGCCAGAGACGAGGATGGCTAATGCGACGCTACGAGTTCATCACCGAGGCGGGGAGTAGGCTACACGTGACGGGGTTACTCACTGCGGCAATATTCCTAACGAGTAACAAAGAGGCCATTTGCAGAGTAGCTCGTGCAGTACCCATTTTATGCAATCATTTGACTCCAGGGATTGAGCTGACACATGTCTGATCATATCATACAAGAAGCTCATTATAGACAGTGATTATCTGCAGGATTAGCGCTTTGTCTATAAGAGTGGATTTGCTTAGTTAGTACACTGTCACAGGGCATTTAACAGCGTACAGGATCTGCCAATGGAAAGGAGATAGTATGTATGTAAAAAGTATCAGTTACAAGTAGTCGGACCACCCCAGATTGCTGCTAGAGTAAAAGCAACTAACTAGTACTTGTTTGAACCAGAAATTCAATAATTACTATTTTCGCTTGATTACTTTTGGTACAATAGAAGTAATATAACCCCCCCCCCTCAAATTTTATAAATAGACAAACCAAACACGAGCAGAACACAAAACGACCAGAGAGTCCAAAATAAAAGAAAATCAAGTAAATCCTCTAAACATAAATACAAACAGAATCACGGCATAATTAAATTAAAACAATGGTCCCAATTAGTCCAAAGTCTATTGAATTTTTCCATTTCCAAATTTAGTCCAAATATATCTTTTTCCATTTGTCTAATGTCCGCCATGATGTCAGTCCAGTCCTTAATTGTTGGTGTGGTCTGTGTCATCCATTCCTTTTCTCCTGCCACCAGAAGTATAAGCCAAAGGTATCCATACATTGTGTCCATTGCAGGAGTTTTGAAGCCCAGATACATTGTTCTAAAATTAAGTGGGATGGCAATTGTTTGCAGTGCATTATTAATTTCAAACCAATAATCCCGAACGACTGGACAGTCCCAAAAGACATGATAGTGGTTTGCCTCCTGGCTGCCACACTTCTCCAACAGTCTGCACTTCCCTGTGAGTGAACATGTGATTTTGTGGTTCTCCGCTGAGATGCACAAATACTTTCCCACTCTTCATCATACAGAACAAAGCGGCCCTCTCTTTGAAAGCCCAGATTGTTTATACATTTATATAATTTGGATATTATTCGTCTTGAAAGTTCTGATTTATAAGCTTTAATACATATTTCAGTCAGGGGCTATTATGGTCATTACTCAGTTTCATTTCTTGATTATAATAACTCCTTAATTGTAAATAGCTATAAAAGTCCTGTTTCTCCAAGTCAAAGGATTCTTTCAACATAATCACATCATAATCACCCTCGTTGTTTATCAGAAGCTGGTCTTGGTTTGCCCAGACCTGACAAATCCTCCTGCCATCTATCCATAAGCCTAATTTTGGGAACTTTAAGGGCTTAAGCCAGGGGTGTCCAAACTTTTTTCACCAAGGGCCGCATTTTGAAACTTATACGGAGCAGAGGGCCACAGACAACCTGACAATGTCGAATTTGTCAAATAACAAATAGCATTTTACATTGTTTTGATTCCTCCACACCTTTAATAATACATGGAACAATAAAATTAGGTTGGTATAATGTCAAAATGCTTGAATTTTTCCTATTTTACAGTAAATTTGACTACTTTTTGATGTTTGGACCAACTTAGCAAGAATCCCGAGGGCCAACAAAAATTAGTCTGAGGGCCGCATTTGGTCCCCGGGCCATAGTTTGGACATGCCTGGCTTAAGCAATAAAATGAGTCTACGGCGTACTGGTGAAAACTGTAGTCGGACAGTATTGAACAATCCCTATAATACCATTCTATTTCTTTCTTTGCACGTGCTACATTATTGTAACTGCACACCTTTAACCTCTAGGTGGCGCCTTAGATGACGTCCTGTGCGCTCAACCTGACGAGATGAAGGACAGAGATCTGCAAAAGATCCCGTATCAGCTCTTCCACACCTGCATGACCACAAGCTACCACTACCTTTTCGCCAACATCCACCACCTGGAGTCCGACAGGCTGCTCCGAGGCCAAGCCCACGGGAGCCAGGGCCATCCCTCGGGCCACACCCACCACAGCGCCACGGGAGACGGCGGAGGCGGCGGCGGTGGCGGTGGGGGAGGCTTGCCCGAGTGCGAACCCAAGCAAAGATACAGGCCAGTGAACTTGCGCCACGCTATAGCTACGGTGATTATAACTGGAGTGGTATGTGGGATTGTGTGTCTCATGATGCTCGCAGCCGCGGTGTACGGCTGTGCCTACGCTGCGATCATGGCCAAATATCAGAGGGAGCTCAAGAAGAACGAGGAGTTGGCAGCGGCGCAGCGGGCGGCTCACGCAACAGCCGATGAGAAAGAACCACTGGAAAATGCAATCGCTTAAGACGAGACTGAAAACACAACGTTGAACCCTTTAAAACTACAATGTTTGGAAGGTCAATGAGATGATGAGTGGAGATGGGTTGATTCAAAGGAATTAGCAAAAACTTAAAGTAGCAAAAAAGACAAAAAAACACAATATTTGACTATGCACTATGGCTTGCATCCACTGCCTGTCTCACCTTGATCAGGTCACTCCATTCAGTTTACATGTTGTCATAAAAGCTGTTAATTATGTCAGGAATACAGGGATAATTATGTCAGGAACACGGGGATAACTATGTCAGGAACACAGGGATATCTGGGCTTGATGAATAACGTACTTTGATGTATTTTAAACGAGTCAACATAAAAATATCTTTCAATTTGAAATTAAATGCGAAATTGAAAGAGTCAAAATATTATACCAAGACCAAGAGTAGGATTTTGAACACAGTGAACCTACAATATAACTGTGTAAGTGCGAGGATATAACTTTTACAACAGACAGGTGAGACGGTAGTCAAGCTAAGAATTCCATTATCGTCTGAAAAAATACATATCAGAAATAACAGATCTATATATTTATAAGATGTCTTTGTAGGTATTTTAGTAAAGTCAGAGTTGTATGTACTAGATAGTTCTCAGAAGAAAAAATATATAAAAGCAGTAGACAGCTGTCATTGAAGTTGTGTCCTGTTGACTGGGAGTGTATGTGTCGACATTATTGTTGTAATAACCCATGTTTGGAGTTTATGAAGACTGTGCCTATTAGTACACGATATATTTGCAAATGAAGTATTTTTTGATAAAGAGAAGCAATAATGCAACTGATGAGAAAACAAGTGAACATGGACTTGATGTCTTCTACTTAAACTAATGCTACCTGCCAATGCTACAGAACCATTCAAACATGTTTTCAGGGATTTGATAATTGTATTTTATAGAATAAACAAATGTATGGATTATTTTACATGTTTAAATGAGACACATATCATGTCAATATTACTCAAATTCCCTGATTTTGAGTCAAACCCACGAGCATGGTGTCATGTGTTTTTATGGACAGTTTGACAAGCGTGACATTTGTGTTATTGGAGGACTATTGTGTTTCCTGTATTTCAAGAACTGAGCACCAAATTGGAAAACATTGTGAAGCATATTCACTATTAATTTCTTTATGTAAATAGTAAGAAGCACTATTCAAAAGGAATATTTGAGATCCTATTGCTGTACATTACTGAACTGACTGACGTAACTGAATTTATTTTCTCTAATGTTATAAATATATTCATATCTTTCAAAACAAAGCCTCATTCTTCTCGAAAAAATGGATCATGGAGAAACATGAAGAGAAGTACGTCCTATAGTACTCCTGGAGTTTTCTTTTGAGTGGGGCTCATATTGTGCAGATTGCATACACACATTCTATATGCAGCCACATATGTTTGGACTCTCATGGCCAAACGTGCACGTGGCCTGGTATGTGACCACATCCATCTACATGCAGAGTGCTGCACAGGGTTATACTGTGTGACTCAAACAATGTCCTGCGGCTCGTGGTGATGATGTCATCAGCTTGTCCGGTTACGTTAGCGTCTTTAGAGTCTGTAGCTCAGCGGATCCGGGGCAGCACTGACCCTAACCAGCCCACACAGCATTTGCATTCTCGGCCTACATCCAAGCTCAATCGCTCTGATTCATCCTTCATTTTTTACAAGAGAAGCTACATTAATATGATTCAATACAGATGAGTTATTTTCCTTCTACCTATGTGATGTTGTTGGTGATGTACAAATGCACAAATGACAGACTTCACTCAGGTTGACCATAACTAAATGTTCAGAGAGAATAAAATATATACAAATAAAATACATTGCGCATTTCGTGTATAAGACAGACTCACAAACTATGTAGGATTGCAGTGCTGAAGTTCTTCGTGTTGAACAATGTTGAGCGTAGAATTGTTGCATTTGGGCACTGAGGGCGGAGCTCAGAAAGAGGAAGGCGTGCAGAGCCCACACTGACAGTAGTAATTGTAGAGAAGTGTGCGAGAGGAGGGGAAACAGCCACTTTAGTGAGCACTTACCCGCAGCTATCGGCGATTTCCTCTCATCCAGGAGCTGAATGGCTGTGCTGGCCAGGACAACGCTCTTGTTTTCAGATCCTACGCAAGACAAAGTTCAGATCAGACCACTAGAATCTATTATGTAACGGCCTGACTCGAGCAGATTGAATTAGAACATAAATATCTCAGATTTTCCTCTGTTCTTGTGTCCACTTATAACCTAGTAGTAAACATAGGACGGCATAGGTCAAATAAGAGCAGGTAAAAATAATATACAACGTGAATTTCACTGCTTGTTCTCATTCAAATAAAATAGTACAGAAAAGTCTAGATGTTGGTGGGTTTTCTAAATCTTGTCTGGCAGATTTTGGTATTTTTTCAAAAGGAAAATTGTGTAATCTCGTCTAAATCACTTTCTTTCAGACTTGTTAGTTGCTCTAATGGAAGCCCAAGGCCAAGTCAGACGAGTGTGCACTTTATTTTGGAGGAGGCATTTTTTGTGAAATAGTCTTCTGTTCGGGCCAAGGGCAAATGAAAAGGACTGCAGCTCCTCTGAAAGTATCAAGCTTGAACCAAGAGCAGTTAAAAACAACCCACACACATTCAAAGGAAGAGATGGTGAGATGGAAGTAAATATTAATTTAAGGAGAATTCTGTGCATACTTGCCCCTGTTCCTGCATTTTACTCTTATCATTGTAAAACGCTGACCTGTAAATGGCAGAGAGTAGACAAACGTCCCAGGAACTTGCTCCGCGGCTCTTTTGTACCAAAGGGGAAAGTGATCTGCATTAAAGACTCCTTCTTTGTCCTCAGCTGTCAGGAAGTCTCTTAAAGCACAAGCAAATAAAAATGGTGAATTGTAACATGCATAGTTTGAATACGGACAGGCATTACAGGTCACTGCTTACTGGTTAGTGAGCTCATCGGGGAGGACAAACAAGTTGATCCTGGAAAGGCCAGTTCTTGTGCCCAGGTAGGCTATCTCCACACCTTTGTCTGAATTCCTGTGAGAAAGGTTTATGAGATCAGATTATTATTTTTATTTGACGTAAAAAAGACGAGACGGAACATAAAAAGGCACGTACTCAGACTTATTTAAAACTAAGCTGGTCCAGTAGGCTTCCAGCGGGGCAGTGACCACAGCATCAAACAAGACTTCCTGGATTAGCGCTTTGTCACCTGATCAGATAATAAGTCATGTGAAAGTAAAACAACAAGATTCATCGATGCATGTGTTTAAAATGACAAGCTTACATTTGAGCTGGGGCTCATGTCCACCCAAGTAAAGTTTGATTGCTTCGATTTGGGACAAGTAGCGGTGTTCCGGGTGCTCGTCTGTGTTGCAGTATGTCCTGATGGTAAAAGACATGCAAATGAGAGTGAAAAAAGGTTACAGTTTGGACATGAGCACAGTGCTGTAGAGGAAGGCCAAGCAGGATATTAAGCTAGTTGCTGAGTAATGTCCTGTACAGAGAATGGACACTGAATAAAGCTAAGCACATTGTGTCAGACCCCTGTCACCCTCTGAACTCACAGTTTGAGCTTCTGCACTCTGGGAGGCGCTATAGAGTTCCACAGGCAGAAAAGTCTGTTTTAAAGAATGATTTTGTCCTGTGGGATTGGGCAGACGTGAGCTACAGAAATGAGCAGATTTATTTATTTCTAATTTATCTCTTGTACTACTGCTTCTATTTATGTGTTATGTTGTTTTTTTATGCGGTGGTGAGCCAAAGATGCATTTCTACAACAAGTCTTCAAATGCAAAATCAAAACACAACCATTTAAGAGAGAAGTGCTCTTTACCATTCGTCGGCGAGTGCCACATCTGGATGCTCCAAGTCGTGGAGCCCTGTGGAGGAGAACATATCTGAATTTCATATCTCAAACGACATAAGCATATGCACTCAAGTTGAACTGGTATTATTATATGGGGGTAAAGGCATCCACACCTCGCATACACAGAGGGTTAAACACAGACAGAAAGCTGTAGTGAAAAATGTGTTTTTTGAATGATTGTGACAGCCCTGATTAGATCAGGAAAAGCCAAGTCATGCTTTGAGGGCTTTTTGTGACAGACATACTTAAAGAAACACACAGAAAGACCACACCATGAATATTAACATGCATGAGGCTAGACAAGAAAATAGACACAGGCATATACAGACTACACTGTCAGACGAACCGAAAGCCACTAAAGAAATATTGAACTTCCTGTCTAATTGTGGTTTGAAAGCTAATTACTACATTAGTCAAAAGGCAAGGCAGAATAATAAAATAAACCAAACTTATATGAGTGGATAGGCCTACGGTGTAAGTGTGTTTGTTCATGTCAGTTACAGTGACCGACGAAGATGAGGAGGTTCAGAGGTCACAGCTAAATAGGACCTACATTTGGGTTTTAGTTACATTACATTTAGTTTTCCCTGTTAATCTGGCCTTGACAATTACATTTTTCTTGAGGTAAATGTTTTTTTATAGTTTTTTTTTGTGCAGTCTCTAATCAAATTCAAGCTACTGCACAGTAACCAGTCTGGCTCTTAAAGCGAAGCAAACTTTTATTCATGAGCATTAAAGGCTGATTAAATATTAATACATTGTGTTGAATATATCATACTTATTATTTCTAATTACAGTATTTATTATTAAAATGTCTATAAATCAGTACACAATTTAAAATGTTATCTACAAGATTATTTTCATTTTCAATTCAATTTATTTTTGCAACGCCCATAAATATCTAATAAAAATTGTTTTTATTTCGTCGTCATATGTTATACAAAAAATGTAATAAATTGATTCATCTTTTTCACTGCAGAGGTTGTGGTAAAACTTTAAAGTTGACACAGTTTGGCAGGAAAAAAGTACTTTACCTTCTTCAATTGTGACATTCCCTCTGAAAAAGAACTTGCCATGACCTCTCGAAAGAGCCACTCCTAGACTATAGAGGAAGACATTTACTTTAAAATTATGATTATGTTTTTAACATATAAAATACCACATCCACTGCAATGATATGCTTAAATACTTACCTGAAAGGAGTCCCTTCTATGTCTGTGTAGTAGTAGTCATTATGTAAAACCAATACTCGTTTCTGAAATAAGACCAAAGGAAAATCAAACTGTTAGATGCAAAAAGGAAAAGTGTCTTTTGAATTCTTGCTGTGTGGCTCCATCTAGTGGTGAAAAAGGAAGCTTGTAAGACCTTTTTATTTTAACATGTAGTAAATCTGTGGAGGTGTATTGTGCTTATTGGAGATTCATGAAGTACCTTCCATGTAGTAAATGTCTGTAAGCAAATGTATGTGCAGAGTGTCTAATAGTCACGCCTGTGTTTAATGCTGATTATGAAGCTTTTATAAGTAATCAGAATCAGTGAGCCGCTCTCACACTCTCCCTCTGCTCGGCCCTCGCTCATTCAACATGTGTGCAGGGGAGATAAGGGCTCACAGAGGCTGATGCACACTCATTCATGCACCAAAAACTGAATCAGAAACAAAATCCCCACATCTATCCTGTACAGTATTATGCCAAGTGTACCAGCCCACTGGCACAGAGGATCCTCTCTAGTGAGTGTTTCCTCTGTCATGCCTTTTGGAGCCCTCACAAAATCCTTTATAAGGCAGTCTTTTGGAAAACTCACCCCTTTGTCGATGCTTTTGGTCACCTCCATAGAGAAGGTCCCGGTCTTCTTGTTGACCATAGCATTTCTGAGCTACAAAACAAACAAACAAACAAACTACATTTGAAGATGTAGCGTTCATGATTTATTAGCTTAATATTTGATTCTGACCGTGTCGTCCTTATCTTCCCACTCCACCTCTGACAGATCCACACTGCTGTAGTTTGGCTTTCGGCGCTTCTTGCCATCGCCATACTGGAAACAATATTGCAAAACTGTATTAACAATACACACAATATACATACCGGTACCTTACTGGTGGTGGTCAAGAATACTATACACTTTTTATGGTATAATAGGTATTTGCAGTTAAGCACGTGTTAAAGCACACACTGTAAATCTAAAAATATATTCTGTAGAAGTAGATAGTATAGCAGTGGTTGAAATAGTTTTTTGTTCGTTTAAAATGTAATGGAGTGATCAATTGTTGCTTCAGTATTATGATTTGAAAGAACTGGTGCCCTGGCATATTGTCTATAGCAATTACATTTTCCACCGAGGGCCATATTCGAATCCAGGCATATGGCAAAGGGCCAAACCAATACATTCATTGGCGTGACAAATACTCATAAGAACATTTCTGGAACAGTACTGCAAACTATTAAACAAGTGAGTTTGCATTATCAAAGTGATTCACCTCCAGCCCAACTTTTTCAAATCCTCAAGTCATAAAGAACATGCACCAAATTGTCATTAGTCACCAAGGCTGCTCATTATTATCAGTCATTATTCCAGTATTATCTCTCTTTGCCGTGTGTACCGTACGAGTGTGAAATGTCTGTCCATAATTATGTGTGTTTTAATGCACCCGTTTCTAGCCTTAAACAGGTCCCTGGCGTTGGCTCTCTCTCCCTCCCTTCATCCCTGTGAGAGCACTGACTGAGCACAATAGACTTAATCACACCATTCACAGTTTGTATCAGACTCGGCACAACAGAGTCCTGGACACAGTTTGCTCTTTTACGTAGAGCCACAAATCCTCTCAATATAAAAACTACATATGTACCTGGCCTGACACTGGCTGGAAGTGAATGAATACATTTGACCTGTGTCCTCGGCGTGCTGGAAAGTGGACTGCATACTTCATTTACTTTAACTTCCAACGTTGGTATAATTATTATCTTTGGCAAAGAGGGTAATAACTGTTATAGTATCAGTAAGACTTATATGGAAGGTAATAACAGGGAATATGGCACTTTAGTGGGATAAATTAGGAGAAACAGTTGTTTTATCTGTGGTGATGTACTTTTACTTGAGCTGTACTCACGAGTGGTCGTAATTCTGGGTGGGTGAGAATGTAGCCATTGTTGGTGATTGCGAAAGCATAGCCATGAATGCCCAGCTGAAACACAAAGATAAAGAAGTTAATGTAATATGGATACTACAGACAAGACTTGAACTGTATATTTCAAATTGAGCACTAACTGTGCCTCAGACAATACTGGCTTGAGGCTTTAACTAGTACAAGTGGAAAAAAAAGGTTGAATCATTCTTTGGTGGAATGTCAGTCACAGTATCAATGTGGTATCAATGACCAGATGAGGTCATAAGATAAGCAACACATGCAAATGGATTTTTAAATTACTTTTCTACATAAACACATTTTTGAACAGTATTATTGTAAAATACACATTTCAGAAGCAAAAATACTGTTCTGTCTTTCAGACGAACAGACACTGCATATGAGTTGTGTGACACGCTGTGGTCAGGCAGTACCTTATATTTGGGAATGGTCTTGAGCAGCTCTGTCACCGGCACGTCTGTCCCGACCACACCCAGCAGGATGCCCCTGTTCCTCTGAAAACACACACATTATGAGCACCACAAAAAGGTAACTTGACATGGTTTGGGTTTTCACTCACCGTTTCATTTTTGGTGCTGAACACTGGCATTGCTACAGTGGTCATCAGAATTGGACCTTGACCATTGTCCAACTAAGTCAAAATAACAATAGAACACAGTTGTGTTACTAACTAAAAGATACAAACTCATACACACAATATGCACAATCTAGAGTATTTTGTAACTGGAAATTCAGCTTTTTTTGGTCTGTTTCAAAGTGAATCAATCATCAAAGGACAGCAATAATTGTGAACAGGTGATTATCAATGATCAGAAATAAATTATGTTACGATTGATCAACATACCTTTGATTAAAAGATTAATAGTACAGTCTAAAACACATTCCTCTCAGACTAAACAGTGATGCTGCAGACAAAGATGTTTTATTCTTGTTTATTATTTGCCTAAAATGTGTTCAATGGCAGGCTTCTTTTGATCTGCTGTAGACTGTGCCAGTGCTTCTGGGCTGAATGTGGTACCTCTCCTCCACAATAATTATGATATTTATCTTTGTGGTGGCTGTCAACTTGTGAAGCTCCTCATATCCATTAGACACAAAAGCTTGACAGTGTTATGAAGATACAAGGTAGCAAAAATAAGTCAAATGTAATTTAAACACAACGATCCACATTCCACATACCGGTATGTGTTTTTTATTCACAACAACGGGAAAAAGTCGTCCAAAATTGCAAGAGATTTGAAAGCAACCATATCTACCTTATTTCACCCACTTTACTTCTGACTGCAAATGAACTTTGATTGAATTTCCAGTTAAGAATAGTCTTGCAGCTAAAATATTAAATAAAGATGTTCATTGTTCACGCACACCAAACGTCAATATTGCACCCTTTCTCTAGGTGGCTTTTTGCTGTCAAGCCCGATGAAAAACAAACAGAAGGAGGACAATTGTGTTCCCCTATAGATTAAAATTAAGTAGGTCAGAATTCTACAGTGAAGTTTGCTGTTTAACTTTTTTAATTGTTTATGGTTCATATCTCTGTAATTACAGGGACTATCCACATGAAACAAAACACACAAGGGTCAACGTCTTCTGTCCCACAAAAGCTTGTGCCATTAGTCAACTCCAAAGACGTAATTGATGTCAATTAAGCCACGAGATTAATATAGCAGGTTTGGGGAGTCAATTTATAAAACAAATAATGAGAAGGACAAAGATTTTCTATTTTGGATATTCTTACAAAAGCAATACATCTCCCATAGCGTTCATAAGCCTGTGTCCGTCATCTGACCTTAGGACATCATCAAGTGGCCAGTTCCCGAAAAGGTCACAATATTCTAGAAAGGGTGAAGTTGAAAATGGACCTGGAGCACATGTCAGGATTCTATGGTCCGATTATTCATTATAAATATATTTGTAATTTCTGAATTATTACTATAAATATTGAATGACTGATTGTTTTAACTTTAATAGACTTAATAAGCCATGATATTACTATTATTATTAATATAATTATTAATACTATTAATATAATTATAAGAATTTGAATTGAATGGCAAATGTATCCCAACTGTCAAACAGACAGAAAAGATAGCACTAACTGTCTGTTTTTATTCTGTTTTATTCACCTTTTTTGGTGAGTCAAAACTACAGCTCTCACTCAAATCCTTCACATGTTTACTTATCTCAATCTGATGCCTTTACAACAAGCAGCGATGACAGGAAACTACAAGCATCCTCGCTGTTGCCTTCAGATATGAAGAAAGCATGGAAGCAGTGACCCGGGTGTAAACAGCATGTAACAGCAATGGCAAAAATAAAGACGCAGTGCTGGACATCAGAAAGAGAGAACAGAGCAGTCCTAAATACAGTGGCTCTAATGTAACAATGGACGTCCTGCTGCTGGAGACTGGGATCGATCACAGGACACAAGAAACAAGCTAAAAATACACACGCTTCCACCTTCCATTCTGAGGGCTCATATATCAGGGGCCTGTTAATGTATAGACAATGGTTTGTCTTTTCACTTTCCAGTCACATCAAATACACAGGTCTCTACAGTAAATAAGCATTGTATTATGGTCAGGGGTGGAAAATGAGTACCGCACAGATTATTCCTTAAGAAATTTAGCTATGTTTCATTACTTCAATCTATATAATAAATACATGAAAAAAATATATGGTAAAACCTTTTTAAAATATCTATACGGTATTAATAAGCACTAGTAACTTCATGGTGCACTTATAAGGCTTTTACTAGCATTGGTAGATGCATTGGCAACAGTACCTTAAATTTTTTACTAGAATTAACAAAACTGTGAACTATTTATACGTTTTATACATTAATAAGCTGCTTCTGACCAAGTGATAAATGCTTGTAAATACCTGTACACAACTAACTAATGTTTAGTAAAGTTTAAAGTTTACTGAGGAACTTTATTTGAAAGCGTTACCTATAATAGCCGTCCCTAGAATGTCCATTTAGGCTATGCCACTTGCTTGTCTCCTTAGAGGAAGCATGGGGATGTTAGGCCTACATAGTGCACCTTTAAGTAGGCAAGGCAGGTTTATTTGTAGAGCACATTTCATACACAAGGCAATTCAAAGTGCTTCACACAGCAGGAAAAATGCATTAAAATCACAAAGAAATTACAGAGACAGAAATACAATCAAATTAACTAAATAAAAAATTAAAAAACACCTAGCCAAATCCAAATGTATTGGACCACATTGGCAGGCATTCCAGACACTCCTTCCCATATTACTTATTTGACATTGCAGCATGACAGGTGTCTTCTGCAAACTGTATCTCTAAAGTATTTCTTTTCTTTTTGCACCCCTGAGAAGAAGTAGCAAAATTAAGAGATTGTGACGATGTAAATGCTTTGCCAGTCTAGTTTATTTCAAACATCTCACCTTCAACCTCCAATTCTGTCTTCATCTAATAGTAAGGAACCCAAATACAAACCATTATCATAGACAGCAATGCACGTCTAAGGAGAGCCATCATGTGTCACGCCCAAGGACCGCTCTTTAAAACACGTTGCTTTATCTATTTCAACCAGGAGGCAGTAGCTTCCTTGAACCCTGAGGGAAAGTCTTCAAACATAGCTACCCTTCTACTCTCAAAGGAAACGTTAACATCTGGAGTTTGACTTATCACACACATAACCAGGGGAAACCCGCCGCGCAAGGTCACCGGGATCTACATGATCACTGCTCTGAGTCTCGAGCTGTGTCAGGAGTGAATCAGGAGTTAGTCTCTTCCATCTGCGGGAGGTCGCACCAAGAGACGAGACCAGAGATGCAGCAAACACAAGGATTGATTATTATCTTATTTTTATTACATATAGATGCATATCACATACATCTAGTAATAAAAAAATCTGTCTGTTTAAAAAAATAAAAAATAATTTTCTGATGTTGATCCTGACCCTGCTCTCTATTACAATAACTATATGTTTGCATACTGTAATAAGTATCCAAGTGGCATATTCTTCACAGCATTTTACAATGTAATACAACAGATGTATTTATCACAAACCCCATACCAGTATCTATGAAGAACTCTTCTCTTTTATGTGGTTATCTGTTTAGTAATTTGAATGCATTATTCCTGTTGTGTGAAATACTTTGAATTGTTGCCCAAATCATACTTTTTGAAAGTAATAGCTTGTATTTTATTTGTGTTATTGTTTCATGTGTGGACATGCTTTGTATCTGCACTGGAACTGCCACTAACCCTAAACCAAGTAGTAATCACCAATATGCATTTAACTTGAATGATAAATGTTAATCATAAAAATATGGCACGTATGTTCAGTTATTTTTGTATTTATTGATCTTCTAGAAAGTCTTCATGAGAGTCTAAATCTCTCGGGCCCAGAGGAGATCCTGATGTGCATGTTTTAGTGCTATTGTCTGATCTCAATGAAAACTATATCCTCAAAAACCAACACCCGGTCAGGGAATTGAACCCAGGTCCTGCAGTGAAGCAAGAGTGCACATGATTCATTATGTTATAATTATGCAACCATGGATTAAAGAGTGTCCAACCCTGACCTGTGTTTCAAAATCAGACAGATGCTTCATAATCTGGGCTGTTGAGACTAATAATGTTCTAGAGTGTAAGAGGTGACCCTGGTCTCCTTGTCGACCAGGTTAATGATGATGCGTGCGTCCTCCAGAGTCAGAACTCCTGTAGGGAACAGTAAGTCACCCCCAGTGAGGCAACGATCACAACCAACAGGAAAGTGAGTTTCTGAACATTTGCCCTGTGGCATAAGGAAACGACTATATACATAATCAAACTGAGCCCACTCGAGTATGTTTCTCAATTCATCCAGCACAAAAAATGGCTGAATGAAACTCTGATATCACTATTTTAAAGTTGCAGTATGTAAACAAATATCAAAACACTATCAGCTCCACTTTTGCACACCAGTGTCCCTCAGCTCATGGCTCCTGCTTTGTGAACTCTGCTTGGAGCTTGCAGTACCTGGTGTGGTGGGGATCAGTAGATCACAGGTCCAAACATCCAAAGAGACAGCTGGTACTAAGATGTTCCTCAATATTACACCTCTATAATGCCCCTTTAATGTATATTATATGGTCATATTTATCCAGCATTGTTCAACCTTCAAGACACACAAAGCGCTTACACTCTCCCATTCACACATTCACACACCAGTGTACGCAGACACTGTGGGTGAGGCGGGTTAATGTGTCTAGCCCAAAAAGACAAAGACCGTATTCACCCAAGGGAGCTGGACTAACTGCTTTTTTTAAAATGTTGAGCAATCTACCAAATGAGCTACAAACATTGTTTTTCAAGCGACGTGTTTAAACAATTGATAATCCCCCTCACTTCCAATCACTCTCTTTTCAACTTTTTTTCTTCAGACCAGCTTGAATCCGAGCTCCGCCCTCCCTCCCTCCGTCCCCCCCATCCCCCGCTCCTCTCCACACTTGCCTGCCTCTCGTCCTCCCTGAGCTCTGGTGTCAGTTTATCCGACAGAGTGGGAAACAAAGCCAAATGAGCCACAAGATGATGGATGAAGCTGGGGCCGGAGCATAGGCTGCAGGGGTGTGCTTGTGTGTGCGGTTGGTTATAGGTGGATGACAAGTGCTGCAGAAAAATAAATAAATACAAACTGGAGGAGGATGAAGCAGGGGTGTCTTTGCAGAAAATACTATTCGCTTTGAACAAGAAAAGTAAAATGGATATGATGTAGGGACCACTTGGAAAGAAATACTTCGGGCGACGAGAAAAGATAGAGATGTTTACTGCTTTGAATACTATTACTTACCTGGCAATGCTATTATGGTTGTCAAAAGTAACAAAATCACATCCTAATCTATACTAATATCAAAACTACACACTCATTTGAGCAAATATTAAGACAAAAAATGCATAGAATTCTAACTTCAGTATTATCTTGACCACAGGGTTTAATGAAGACCTTGACTAGCTTTTTGTATCTGAATCTGTAAGGAGAATCAAGTATAATCCTTCTTATACTTATTATCAAAATATGATTACTATTGCACTATTAATGTTTATCTATGCAAGTTTTAGTACATTGGAATAAGTCACTTGGGCTATAGTTGCCAAAAGGGGCAGCGCTGCACCTCTGTGGGCCGATAGCGACCAGGACACTCAGCACTTTTATGTTTATTGAGCCACTTATTCCAAACCCCATTTGGCTCATAAAACACTGAGAAATAAAATGACAAAAACAATAAAACTCCATTGGAATAGTTCGACCCGTACATCATTATAGTCTATTACACATTATCACCCGGCAGCCTATTTTAAAGCATAAAATGAAGCCTGTGTTCTACCAAAACGCCAGGAAAAAGACCCGACAGAACCTTATATATCCGGTGCCAGCTTTGACACACATCACCACAAATGAATGTATGTGATCGGATGTGTTTTGATACAGGCGTGCAGATGAGGCCAAAAGACTCAATCCACAACAACCACGATGCAAGGCTTCAATAGCGCTCTTTACAGTTGATATCAAAACAAAGCTGAACAAGAGCTACTCGGAGTTCAAATGATATGTGAAATTGGGCGTCGTATATAATGATCAGAGTAATATAAATGGTGGATATTTCTGAATGAAGAAAGCGGTTCGAATCATTGGATGTCAGAACGGTGACGTAAGAGTAAAAATGTGACATTACAAGACAAAAAAAAAAAAGAAGACCTTCCTGTAATAGCCAACAGCGGTCAGTCACTATATATGCTGTGGAGAAATCCCATGATACTTTGCCTTGTTATGTTACAAAGTATTTTAACAACTGTGAAAAGCGCTATAGTACAAATACAATGGTTCTCAAACTTTTTACACCATTAATCAAAATAGGACTAAATATTGATGAAACTGATGCCAAAAACTGAAATAAGGACAAGAAAATGCATTAGTTTAGCATGTATTACATACCAGACATACTAAAGCCAGACTACAACTGGACCTGAACAGGAAAAAGCATAGGTAAACCATGACTAAACTCAGGCCTAACCAGTTCTAAAAGGCCAAAAAGCAAATCAGTTTTAAGTCTAAACAAGAGCAAAAGTATGGGGAAATCTCCACCAGTAGATGCCATGTACCACCAGGGATACTCGTCTCACAGTTTGAGAACCACTATACCAGAGTATGGCTTGGGCAGACAAAACACCAAAATGAGTTGGTGTAAATTGGTCCAACAAAGAGTAGACTGCGACACACACATGCACACAAATGAACAATCCAGGTCCCAAACACGCCACAGCTAAAACCTCGAAACTTCTGTTTACCTGTTGTGCTTGAGGAAGCTAAAAAGGGCACATTAAAAGGAGAAAAGGAGTCAATGTGAGAGTGGAGTGTTGCATCGACTAAAATGGCGCTTCTGGTCTGCTCAAGGTGTTAACTTTGATGGCAGCTATAAAACCAGTTAGTGAAGAAACCTGTTGTGCACTGGGTGGATCGTAGCAAGTGTGCTCTTAAAGTACAATGATCTAAAGAAAGGGGTCTTGGGTGGATAACTCAGAGGTCTATTTTGTTAAGTCCTCTTCGATTTCTGAAGTTCTTTCTCTCAGTTTACAAAGATCTGACTGACTACACGTCTATGAGCTAAACAACAATGTGTAAATGGGAATATTCTTATGAGTAAAGGGGAAAAAATGCTTTAAGTGAAGATCAATATGATGCTGGGCAGGTTTGAAAACCTAAATCAATTCTTCTTGTACTGTACGTGTAATGGGGGGCTGAGATTGGGAGAAATGACTGTGTATGTTTGTCCTGATACAAGTCTAAAACACACACTAGTGGCTCATTGACTTAATGGCTCCATCTGGTGCACACTCACTCTCACACTTTAACATTGCAAGACAATTAAATGGCACACGTTGTCAGCCTTCTGCTTGCGTATTCATTTCTACGTCTGCCTGGAATACACAGATTAATACAATTATCAAATAGAACAAATTATCTTTTTGTTTTTGCTCGTTAACATGGATGCAAATGGGACCTAGATTGTGCAAATTGCTTCCAAAAAGATTCAGTGGATAAAAAAACATTAAATCAGAAAGCATTGTTCTGGCCAGGTTGAATTATTTATAGCACAGGGAAATCTTGACCGTCCAATACTTCAAAATACTAATACATTCAGCCAAATAAGAAATACCAAATGGGCTAATTATGCCTATAAAGCTGTGTGAAGTGTCAAGTGTGGGACAGGGGAGCCGGGTCCACTCACAGTGCTGTCGACGTAGGCTTCGGTCCACACGGTGTCGTGTTCTCTGTCAATCACTTTGGGACGACTCAGGACATGCAGATACTCCATCACATTCTCCTGGACGTCCGCTAGTGTGGAGATCTGAGTGAAGTAGCCTGGGAAGTGTAAGAGAGATACTGTCAGATCAGGTCATTTAATTGTAATACATCTTTGGATTTAAAGTTTAGGGTGCACAATGTAACTGGTGCGAGGTTCTTCACCTGCTTTTATATTTGGAGATGTTAGTGCTTTTGCCAGGGATGTTCTACACTATGGCATTCAACTGATATATTTATTCCCATACAGGTTTTTATTTTGCTAAAAAAAAACTTGATAACCTACATTCTTTCACCTGTCCACAGATCTGCTTGTCACCTGCTTGTCTCTACGGAGATACATGGAGTTAACACTGTATGATTGACTGAGGTTCAGGAGTAGGACCAACCTCAACCCTCTACTTCTCCTCACCAACAAACCACACCTCAGTTACCCAGGAACCCCATTCAGACAGGCCTATCCCAACATCACTGCTCAACTAAAAAACATGATTTCTTTAGACAACAGAATATGATTTTCAATGCAAATAGTAGTTTCTTCAATATCACCATGTGGCATAGTTCTGATATGAATCAAGATAATTCTAAATATATTCAAATTCTGTTCAATTTGTGTGATTTTTTTGTGTTGTTCAAATAAATATCTAGTTCCATTCATAGTTTTAGTATTGATTAGTGTCAACTAGTATCGATAACTTAAATTTGAAGTCCAATTGTTTAATATTATGGACAAAGCAATAATATCTCCTTTAAGACAAGCACATACTCTCCTCCAAACAAATTACATAGTGCATCTTTTCTTTAAGGTCTTATGGTCATACTCTCAGCATATATGTGACATCAAATTAAACCAAACTGGGCATTTACCACGTTATAGAAAGTACATCTGGTGGAGCAAATCTGCTTGATGAAGTGAACAAATCGCTGGAAACATGTGTGAGTAATAACCGAAGAATTGCTCGCAGTGATGTATTAGTGAGAGCAAAGCAGCATGGGATTGTGAATGGCCAAGTGGTATGTAAATGTAATGGAAGAGTCAGAGTTAAACCGAATGTGGTACCATTAGCCATGATGGTAATGTGTTATTATCATGCTAATGTGCCAGAGCATGGAGGGGATATACCGTTATCTCAGCGGGATGAGCCAGAATAACATTAAGACTGAGAGAGGAGACGAGGAGACATAGAGGAAACCACTTCTTTTCAGTTGTCCATAAAAACAGCAAAGTGCCACCATCACCACCAGGCAGCCAAGGGGAAAATCCTCCCCAAAAGAAATACATTCAGGGTCATCCTCTGTATCCTCCCCCCTCCCTCCTGTACCTCACCTCTGTCAAATGACCTTTACTAGGACGGAAAAGGCATGTGTCTAATAATAGTGTTATTAGTAGTATACAGTAAGTTAATATTGAGTCAAAGGGAAATATTATGTAAAAGTTTTAATGGTGTTGCCTCATCAACATTTTTACTGTGAAATGCCACTATTGAGCAGAGACTTATTGATCTGCTTTAGATCCATATTGTGGATTATACTGAACAAAACTATGCATGACACAGTTTAATACCAAAGCATACTATGTCTTGTCTGAGTCTATTTACATATTAATTGGCCAATCTAAAGAAAAAAACTCAAATCAGCTCAAGAAAAAAAGCTCAAATCACATTAACATTTAAATGATAAACATGTGAGATCATAATTATCATCATCTGACTTCAAATTTGTCTGATTATCCATTTTCAGAAAAATATGGGCGGCAAAATGACATCATAGACCAAATTAGTCTCACAAAACAAGCTGCATCTGTAGTGGCATACCGTCCATCATCCAGACGAGTGAAGAATGAGTGCTCCCCCTGGAGGACTGGGGGTGTCCTTGGGGTGAGGTGAGATGACTGGGACCAGATAAAAAACCATGTGTGCTCCTTGCCTTTGGTGACATGCTTCGTGTGGTACATACTGAACAGGATGACCGCAGCACAGGAAGGTTATAGATTTTAAAGGAACCTTGAGCTGAATCAAAATCCTATTTTCTGAGTCAGAGCACAGTGGGACAATGACGGTTCATTCACAAGTGAACAGGACCAGGGTCGGCTTCCAAGCTGACAGAGAACAGCTTCTGTAAAGTCTATTTCATCCAAGACATCACGCAATGAAAATGCAAGTCTGAAAAGTGTCTTGACACTTTAAGACTTGATGGTTTTTCTAGCCTTTCCTTGAATGTTTTCTACACATACATTCAGTCTAGATACACAGGTCTAAATAAAGAGCCTTGACCACACATGCTGAGGATGTAAAGTACTGTTTACTTTGCTCTAATGCTTAGAAGAAAACACATTGTGACAGTGCGGTGTGTGGAACTGGTGCCAGCTGCCTTCTGTCAGACCCATGTGTTAAAACTGAGGAGCCCAGACAAACACAAGTCTTGTACAGTCAGTGCCAGACAAACAAGGACATGTATTGGGGCAAATCCTTTTACTGAAAGTCATATAATAGGAATATTGTGTGAAAGGCAAACTATTGTGTAATATTTTGATAAAAAATAGCGATAAAATATGTAAATTGCACATTTAAACGTTTTAAGTAGTGATATTTGTGGCATAGTCAATAAAAGTTACATCCCACATAATCTAAATATTTCCTATTACTTCACATCCAACCTTTGTTAGCGCATGCCATCCATTTGAGATTATCAGCGAAGGCAGACTCTCGACCAATCAGGTAGGGGAATATCCGGACCTACGGAGAGATAATTTACGTCAGTCATTTTAATCGCATTTGGATGGTGCTCACTGGCCCTATGTATGCAGCAGATAACAGTGTCAGAGGAAATACACATTATCTGAGACTGATTAGCTTCACTTTTCTCTTTATTTAACAGGCAATTACAGAGTTTGAGAATTAGAATTCATTTTGAATTGAACAGATGCATCAACTAATCCCAAATAAGGAAAGAACAGATAGGAGTATGAACGACAATACAAGTTTATAGAATCATTAAGCAGAATTAAAAACTAAATGAGGAAATAGATATTTGGTGTAATAAAACTGTAGGAGCTTTTCAAACGTGTTTCTGCCAAAGCCATGTTGCCCTGCAGGTTGAGCTGGCGTTAACAGCAGGTGTATCTGGCAGGTGAGTGCATGTGTGTATGTGTGTGGAGCTGGTTGCCAGATTGGACCAGATGTAAGCCTCTGGGGGCACAGCTGCCATTGCTACGATGCCTACATTTTTCACTGCCTCTCCTCACACTGACAGCATGGCTGGTACATTTCTGGAGTTAGTTTTATCTTGTTCTAGTGTACATTACAAACCTTTACGCTGCACTGGACATACACCCTTCTTCTTCTTTTCTTACTTTAAGGTTTTGTGAGCCAGAGCTTCATCTACTCCAATACTCACCATCCTCTTTTATCTGGTCAGTTATCACCAAAGCAAGAGCCTATGTTTGTGACTTCTGTTCATTGACAATGGCAATAAACCTTTTCTGATTCTGAGTTATGACCTCCTCCTTCACAACATCCATAAATGTATTTAGTCTTACTGTGGACCTCTAACCTGGCAACTCTTGCATAATCATCATTCATCATCCACATATCATTTTAAAGTATAATCTAAAAGTCACAGATTCCCTTTTTTGTTTCATTTTTCATTTTCTTTCTTGCACTGAATCAACATGTTGTGTTTACAAATCAGATTGCAAAAGGATTCACAGTTTTTGTTGAAATCATTCAGTGTCACAAATCCAATACAGAATATGCCTTTTACGGACACATATCCAGAATAAACCACAAGCCGCTAATCCCAGCCTCTCATTCTCTCAGACAATGTTAGCCATTGTCAGCTGTAATGAGTTTGACAGTGAATAAGAACATGTGTCAAACTGCCATTCATAAGCAGCAGACATCATCATCATCATCATCACGATCATCATCATCTCAGTCCTGCTTCATGACAACAACTCACAGAATCCAACAATAGTGTCAATGCCGCCATTAAACTGAGAGGATTGTAACCGGATTAAGATTTTCGACTGTATTATAATTGTCAATTGGATTTCTAGAATGGATCTTTTCATTCAACCTAAAAAATTGTCTATTGAAAATGTAGGCCACATGCAATACATCAACACGTGACATCTCTATGTTGGAGATGAGATGTTTTCAGAGAAAAATGTAAAATTAAAACTAATTATAATAATGAACATCAGTGTATTATCTACTGACACCGATTGTTTAACGTTTTAGACTTGTTGAATCTATTTTAAATGTACTTGCTCGGGTTCATTCAATATGCATGGGCCATTCATTAAACTATCTGCTCTCACTTTGACCGCCATATTTACTGCAACACTGGACTGAAGTAAAGCAGCATCATATCAGACATATTCATGTCAGGAGCTTTCTCTAAATGCATCACAGTGGTTCAGGCTTCAGCTGTAACGACTGGGGCTGTGACAGTCCAAAAAAAGACAATTTCATAAATACACATAATATATGAAATAAGTAATAAATACTAGCCATCCTTAGTCCGATTAGGTAATTAGGTATTCACATTTTTAAAAAATTAAAAAAATGTGTATGAAAATAAAAAAAAATATTAACTTTTAGGAGGAAGGCAGCTGAGTGCAGCCGAAATAACTACAATACAAGTCTGATTTTAAGAATCCAAAACATACTAGCGACCATGATATTTTAAGTAAATAAACTGTTGTAGCATTTTGTGAGAGAAGGTAAAAAGATGTAACCTCAACTAATACATTTCTCCCAGCTGTTTCTTTGAGACATTTCACCCCATTTTAAAAAAGCAGTTACAGCAAGAGCTAAAATATTTGGGGAAAATATTTAATTGCCATTTTTCTGACACAATTTGCGATTTAAATTAGATTAGTGATTTGTGTTTTAATAATCAAATTTAGTTCAAAGTTCACATTTTAAATGTGTCCAGAAGAATTGACAAGACGACTGAAATATGAACTGACAAAATATGCATTTCAAAAGATATTGTACCAATCCAAACTACTAAGTTTTATGCAAAAGATGACAAAATATTTAGTTGTTTGTGGAGGAAATCAAGGCACTTCAATTTTGCAGCCTTTGGGATTCGCAAATTGTGTCCATTCAAATCGCAGTTTTAATTTGATTGCGATTAATCTTCTTAAACCTAGTTATTGGAAGTAACTCAAATACATACCATTTTGAGTGAATAAAGTGCATCTATGTTTATGCACATAGTTATGGAGAAAAGTCTGAAACGGATAACGTCGAAACATTGAAACTGTTCACAACATCAACCACCACTATTCCAGTCCAAATGACGTGTCAAACGCCATTAACGAACCAATCTCAGGCCACATCCCGGCACGTAAGCTGTACATATATATTGAGTTCAGAGTGTAATTCATTTCCTCACCCTTTCAGAGGTGAGGACTGGAAGGCCTTTTTCTCTTTTTCAGAAAATGACCCAGGAATAACCCTTTCTTCCCCCTCCGTGGCTCCCTCCTGCTGCCTCCTTTCACAGGCTGTCAGAGGAGCGCCACAATTACCTCTCAGGACAGCGCAGAGACAGTCCAGTCCACAGAGACGCGGACGTTTTTAAGTGTGTTTTAGAGGCCTGTTAGCGGACCACATCCTGGGCTCACTCAATACAGCCTCTCGTGCCTCGTGTCAGGAAACTTTCGGGAACTACTCAGCCATAACACTGTGGAGTCAAAGCTTATCAGAAAATGACTGCAAGATGACAAGGCAAAGTGAGGTTGGGTGACCTGTGGAATACGGCTGTAATAGGTTCAATTTTAACACACCATTGCACTTTGCTGATTTTGTGATATAAAGGATATTGTGGGAAGTTTCAGATGTGGACAATATATCGAAACATTTATAGTATTGTGAAAGTAAATTCTAATACCGTGAAAATCGTAAAAACACATTTTTGTTAATCTTTCAAATAAGAATATAAAGTCACTTTAGTGGATAGTTTTACAGTCCATTCCTATTTGTTGGATACATAAACCTCAACTAACACATTTAAAGACACATTTTAACACATTTTTGTTAATTTGACAAGCGGGACAAAAACTAAACCAGCGACAAAACCAGGACCAACACATAAAATATCCTTATTTGAATACTAAAAAAAAGTATTGTGATAGTAATTTTGTATTAATATTTCCCACCCCTAGATAGTTCTATGTAAAATAATAGAAATAGGTTTGAAATGCAGTACCTTTCTGTCTGGCCAGTTGTACTTGGCAAAGATGGCGTCGTACGTGTCCACTGCTCCATCTGTCACCAACATAATGGCTTGACTGCACTCACTTCCTCTCCCTGTTTCATTGAACTACACAGACAAAGAGGCAGACCACATATTTAAGAAGAAGGCAGTAAGATATAGTGCAGTGTTGTTGATTTGAGTATGTTCAAATGTAGAAGATACAAAGGCTTTGAAATGACATATAAAATGTGTATTTATATTAATTGCTTGTTCAAAATGAGCCTAGTTAAGTGCCCTGAGTCACGAGTGCCTTGTTTACTGGCTTTTCACAGGATTCTGTGAAAACTTGATGCATATAACTTACGTCACTAAGGAGATTAAAGGCTTCGGTCAAAGCGATGTCTAACATGCCGATTCCTTGAGCAAACAGCTTGTCCTGGTGTTCTCGGAAATGCTGGGAAAGGAAAATGTGGAAAGGAGATAGTAAAGATGGAAGGTAGACAGAGGGAACATCCTGGCTTTCATGGGTAGAATCTAAAACTTAACTTGTTTATGTGTCTGAAAATATGAAGTAAAGCCAAACTCCCCTTCAATATTTGATCATTATTATTATTATGATTTAAAAATATATGTCTTTACTTGCTCTCTAAATAGTGTGCAATAGAAGAGTGTGATATGTTTTGTATTATCATAATTTTATGAAGCAATTCAATCAAATGTTTAAATCATCCAATGTCCTGTCCAAGATTTCATTTAAGAATCTGAATCTGGACACATCATATGAAAGACCTTTGAATCTAGAGCCATTTCAAGAGAAGCAAATGAATAAAAGTCAAAGTAAAGAGAAAAACAAAACAAAAAATTAGTCAATCCAAAGGACAAAGATTCTCTAATTCAAACTGTCCTATTATCATCAGGAAATGTCACATGGAAGCTCGGAGAGACTGTAATGCTTCCTTTCTGCGACTGTGTGTGACTGGGGTCATTGTACCACTGAGGGTAAATTACCTCCGGCAATTAATAATGAGTTAATGTTGTTGTCAGCAACCTTTCATCTTCTGCCTCCTGTCTCATTACACCAGCAGACAGGAAGCACAACAGGATCCAGCAGAAAAGGTCTATTGTTATTATTATGATTAGCATTATTATCTGGGTTTGTTTCTATGAATGGTCTTCATATTTTGAGTTTGGCAGTTAGAGTTATATGTGACAAACAAAATATGTATTGTCTGTGTATTTTAGAACTTTAAATAATGATTTAGAACGTATTATTTATTTATAATCATTAAAGACGATTTTTTAAATTAATAATCATTAATAAAACAGACAATCAACAGATCCATCACATTTACGTAACCAATCCTGTCTGTTTATCTTGGCTTGAGACTGGCACAAAGATTACGTACATTTTTCTTCATATTGTGAGTTTGGCAGTTAGAGTTATATGTGACAAAGAAAATATGTATTGTCTGTGTATTTCAGAACATTAAACTAATATTTAGAATGTATTCTTTATTTGTAATGATTAAAGTCAACATTTCTTTATAATAATCATTAATAAAACAGACAATAAACAGATCCATCACATTTACGTAACCAATCCTGTCTGTTTATCTTGGCTTGGGACTGGCACAAAGATTACGTACAATTTTTTGTCACCCTCAGTTTGACAGTTAGAGTTATATGTGACAAAGAAAATATGTATTGTCTGTGTATTTCAGAACATCAAACTAATATTTAGAATGTATTCTTTATTTATAATCATTAAAGTCAATTTTATTTATTTATTTTACGTAACCAATCCTGTCTGTTTATCTTTGCTTGGGACTGGCACAAAGATTACGTGCACAATTTTTGTCACCCTCTGTGGACAGATTTAGCACACATATTAACTCAACAAAAGTGTCATATTTTAATCTTAATTCTAGCAGGTAGTGTATAATCCTGCGACGCTTTGACAACAGGTGTTTATGACCCAGTTTGTGATGCGGGTTTTGCAGTTTCTTTAAGACTTCAGTGTGACAGTCAGCGCTGCCCCCAGCTCCGGCAGAAGACTTTAGCCTCCCTTATCGGAGAGAGCAGACTCCGCCTGAGTCACACTGCATTTAACTACAGCGCTCTAATCCATATGCATTAGTTTACACTTATTTGGGAACAAGCACCAAGTCACTAAAAACAAACCCTGAGAGGTGCACGCTGGTCTGCACTGCACAGAAGTGTCCAGCATAACAAGTACGTGATGCAAGCTGTTTGCTCGCTCCGGTTGCAATTATTTTGTTTTTTATAATTGCACAGTTCACAAAATACACAACGCAGACTTTTGAATTATAACTTTGAGAATGGATAACATGTGGTATCCTATAATCTATATTTTGTTGTTATTCTTTTATTTTTATTCTTGCAATTGAACAGACAAAACGTAAAATGTATAAACCAAACTCACATCTTTGTTAGTGACATCCGCCTGGACCAGAGTCCCGTTCAAACAGGGCTCCACATAATGCAGCTCTTCATTATACTGCGAACAAAAGCAGAAGCAAGAAATCATCAGCTAAATTAATATTCATTGTTTTGAATGTTTTAAAAAAGATTGCGAGAACTTAACAGGGCCTGAAAACCCGTCTGTTTTTCAGTGATAAAAGCCAGTGTGAATGACTGTTCAAAGGCAAGAACGACTGCTTTATTTTACATTTTCATATTGTTTTTGGCCTTTAATATGCCTTATTCTTGAAAAAAAGACAGGTGAAAGTAACACAAAAGCGATATGTTTAAACAATGTACATTTTTGCTGAAACTTTGTAGCTCATTTTCAAACCGACACATAACAATACAAAACAATATGATTAGGATAGCGTGATAAGACACAATTTGCTCTGATGGAAAGAGCCGAGGTTGGTGCTGTGGTGGGACGTGTTGATGTAAGAACACATACACACTTGCTGGGTCCCGCACATAAGCAAATAGGACTTTCATCAGGCAAAGATGATAACAATGGTTTGGCGCCACAGGCAGGATCCAATCACAACTGTCTGTTTTGCAATTCAAATCTTCATTCAGCTCAGCGCTAACTGGTTATGACTGTGACAGAAGAGGAAGCCGTTTTGTCCCGGCTTTTTCCCTCTGATCTCTATTTGCGCATCGCTAAAACATATAAAGCCCAACGTAATATACATCCTATAAATTGTACAAATAACGCCTTTCTGCCATTCCCCTGTACCATCTATATTATCAGTTCAGTAGCTTTTTGGTTCACTTTTTAAAGACACAGACCGCCGCAAACAAGTGAATATCAGTCGGACACCAATTGTGGTCCGACTCCAATACTTACTAAGACAGCACATTAAATGATTCTATTAATAATGTCTTGCTATGTGCTTGATATGCTAGTGCTATGTGCTTGATATGTGCTCGATATGCTAGGTCTACAGCTAATCTTATGTCATTAAAAACATGTGGTTAAAGCGCATATGACAAGCTAATGGTCTGTTTGGTGAGACATTGCCTGTGTTTGTGAAGAAAAGTTGTGAAACAAATAGAAAAATGAAAAGATGTAGCGTTGAGTTGAAATGTTGTTGAAATCCAGCTTGGGAAACTCAGAGAATTGTGTTCAAAATGCAGGGATATTTTTTGGACCCTTGAAACATTCATTCAACAAAATAAAATGTTTTAAAATATTTTCATTTGTCAAATAAATTAGATATGGATTGTCCCATTCAGCGATGGGTATTCTCAAGTGGAACCAGTTAAATCTTTAGCAATCCATCAAAATCGTATGTCTCGTCCCGTCGTGCCTTTAAATGCCACGTCAGTATAGTGTACAAAAGGCGCTTTTATACAAATAAAAGCAAAGGAATACTAAAATAACGTTAGTGGCGTGCACACACTATAGAGGCACGCACCGAGCTGTGACCAGGGCAC
This sequence comes from Eucyclogobius newberryi, assembly GCF_026437365.1. Lineage (NCBI taxonomy): Eukaryota > Metazoa > Chordata > Actinopteri > Gobiiformes > Gobiidae > Eucyclogobius > Eucyclogobius newberryi. The sequence goes on from NW_027315801.1 coordinate 29,185,974, forward strand.
AGCAGAAAAAAGAAAATAACAATAGGACGTGTGTGAAGAACAGGTACGTAGAAAGAGACAACAGAAAAGTTCTCAGCATTAAGCCGTCTGATACCTGCACATGTAGGTTCCTCTGAAATTGAGCTTCAAATTCTGTTTTACATCATTCAAAATGCTTTACATTGTAGTTTTAGTCATAATGTAGCCAGTCAGAATTTAATACAATTACACAAGACACTATATATATATATTTTTTATGACATATGCATAGCAAACACGTGAATACAATTATCTTAGTGATATTTATTCTAAGGTGATGGGTTCTTACTGGCACAGCTGCCCAAGGGAAAACTGACTCTCAGCTCACAATTCATTTAGACAAGTTGGGAGAAGTTGTAGAAAAAGCTTCAGTTGTAGTCATCTGGAGTTTAGATGACTACAACTGAAGGCCGAATGAGGGATTACACCGACAAGTTGGGAGAAGGTTCAAAAGGCCAACAACAAAACGAACAAGAGCCGTTTCCTTTCGTTCTCTGTGTTCGTAATGATAAATGCCGGACAATTGCAGTGTAGTTCAAACTTACACCGATGATGTTGAAGAAGTCATCGTCTCCAAGAGTGTCCAGAATGGAGGACACGGTCTGCTTGGCAATGGTGAGTCTCAGCCCCTTCATGCTGCCGCTCACGTCCACCAGGATCACCACGTTTTTGGGAGACGTCGCAGCCTGGATGTACCACTTACGGTTCCGATTGTCAAAAGCGATGACGCCATGTTCGTCGGGTTTCCATTTGACGCCTTTTGATATAAGAGAGAAAGAGATAATAAAAACATTCTAAGATATAGGGTGGAATAGAAATGGTCCGATTTCTTTAGGTTAATTCTGGAACGTGGGTCTCGTGTGTGGTAGAGCTGCTGCAGGTAGAACGTTTATCCTTCTAAATGTTACTATTCTAAAGTACTTCTCATTGACTGTTATGCCTGCCAATCTTTTGGATGCCTCTTGTCTGTGATGGAGCGTGGTGTCCTCCTTGAGTGACCTTACTTAGTGGACCTGGCCCGGTTCCAGACACTGGATGGTGAGCTAGAAAGCCCAGAACCCAGAACTGATAAAGTGTGCGAGCATCTGCCAGTACAGAAGGAGGCGTGGCAGCCGCTCCCCACACAAACTCATTCATGCACATGTATTTCGCCCCCTGCTGGTGGACTATAAAAACTTTGTCTTTTTATAAGCGTTGAATTCTGGTCATCGACAAATGTAAACCACTATTATGAAAGTGCACAACTGTAAATATTGTCTAAGAATAGTGTCTAAGAACTTCTAGTGCTAGCCTGTTACTAGCATTAATTCTAATATTGCAGCATTGTCCATGCTACATTCAAATGTCTTTGTATTTACTTTTTCTCTACCATCCACATTCCTGTCACTACTGTACTCTAACCATTCTAAACAAACTTGTCACTATCTGAAAATCCCTGTACCTTCCCACACACACTGTACACTTCAGAGAAACAGCAACTTAATTAAAGAGACAAACCGAATATGATACACAGGGGAACACACACGTACCTGGGTACTGTCGAAAAAAGCCCTTTGCGCTGCCGAAGTACTGCCAGATGAGGGACGGGTCCTTCTCAAAGTTATCCACAAAGACTTTGTTTAGGGCCTCGGACCAGTACACGCCGTTGACAATAGCAGAATCTAACATTTAGAGAGAAAAGGATATTGTCAAGTTGTAGATTTGGCTTCTTTCTTCAGTAATGTTTTTGTGAATACAGTAACAAGTATCATTATGGGTACTTTGATATAGTTTAAAGTTTTAACGTTCCAAGAAAAACAAAAAGTCTGACTGAACAACTTCAGTTTCAAAACATTAGTGCATTAGTAGTTATTACACCTTTTTTCTTCAGAAAAGGTTTGTTGAATTAAATCCATTGCATCACTTCCCTTGGGATGATTATTGCCCCCATTTTGCTTTTAATTCACAATGTAGAGCTTTAATCATTACCACAAAATTACCTATTGGCCATACAAGTTTTGAAATTTAATATCCAGTAAGTCAGAGCTTCTCAAACTTTTTCTGACACGCCCCCTTGGGAGACAACAAATGGATCCACGCTCCCCCACAGCCTCGAGAAATGATCAAATATGATCAAATAAAACAATACAATTTGCAACTACCAAATATATAACTGCATATTAGCCTGAAATAATAATTAGAATTGAAATAGGCTAAAAGACATTTAAGTGTCATACACAAACTGTGACCGTCTTTCTTTGGTTTGTGCATGAAATGGCACAACACAGAGCCTCACTGCTCTGAGTGCTCTCCTCTTCCTCTGGCTCTCAGCTGCACAGACAGACCAGGTCAGTCACCTGTCTGCAGTGGGACGGCGCAGAATTGGCGCTTCACTGCAGTGAATGAGGCGTCTCAAGAAGAAGACGCACTCATTGTGGATCAGTTTTACCACTGCGTGTCCACGATGTCACAAACAGCCTGCTTTCTGCACGGTGCTGACTCGTGGTGCTGACTCGTACTGCTGCACTTATGTTATACTTTTTACATGAAATGCAAATGCATTCTCTTCTCATATTTTTCAGATATGTTTATATCGCCAATTGAGCGGTCAGGAGTGGAGCAAGTTTAAAAGTTAGACTCAAAAAGGGGAGGGAGGAGATGAGCATGTGGAGAAACAGAGGAGGTACAGAGGAGGGACAGAGGGGGGACAGAAGAGGGACAGAGGAGGGACAGAGGAGGTACAGAGGGGGGAGAGAGGAGGTACAGAGGGGGGAGAGAGGAGGGACAGAGGAGGAACAGAGGAGGAACAGAGGAGGGACAGAGGGGGGAGAGAGGAGGGACAGAGGAGGAACAGAGGAGGAACAGAGGAGGTACAGAGGAGGGACAGAGGGGGGACAGAGGAGGTACAGAAGCATTCGTAGAGGGACTGAAGAGGTACAGAGGAGGAACAGAGCACTTATTGCATATAGAAGCCAAAGCCGTGACTCGTTCTAAACCCGGGGAAGACATGTGTGAGGGGCACAGACATGTGTGAGGGGCACAGACATGTGTGAGGGGCACAGACATGTGTGAGGGGCACAGACATGTGTGAGGGGCACAGACATGTGTGAGGGGCACAGATGAAGACATGTGTGAGGGGCACAGACATGTGTGAGGGGCACAGACATGTGTGAGGGGCACAGACATGTGTGAGGGGCACAGACATGTGTGAGGGGCACAGATGAAGACATGTGTGAGGGGCACAGACATGTGTGAGGGGCACAGACATGTGTGAGGGGCACAGACATGTGTGAGGGGCACAGACATGTGTGAGGGGCACAGACATGTGTGAGGGGCACAGATGAAGACATGTGTGAGGGGCACAGACATGTGTGAGGGGCACAGACATGTGTGAGGGGCACAGACATGTGTGAGGGGCACAGACATGTGTGAGGGGCACAGATGAAGACATGTGTGAGGGGCACAGACATGTGTGAGGGGCACAGATGAAGACATGTGTGAGGGGCACAGACATGTGTGAGGGGCACAGACATGTGTGAGGGGCACAGACATGTGTGAGGGGCACAGACATGTGTGAGGGGCACAGACATGTGTGAGGGGCACAGACATGTGTGAGGGGCACAGACATGTGTGAGGGGCACAGACATGTGTGAGGGGCACAGATGAAGATATGTGTAAGGGGCACAGACGCAGTAAGTCAAACCCAGGCGTAATATTATAGAGACAGAAAAATACCTAACAGGGAGTGAATGAAAAGCAGATAACAGATTTTCCATCATCTCCCATTCTTGCCTTTTGTTCTGCTGTCAACAGTGGTTCCAATAAGCCATGATTGAATTAGTCTTCTGGAAGCGCTTGTACAATAAGCCTCTCTGCACAGTAAACAGGCCATATCTGTGCTGTGGAGGCTCGGTCGGATCCAGGTCCATTTACACAGCAATATGAGGTTATGGCGCCATTTAAAGACTTCAGGATCAGTATATGAAGTGTAGATAGGTTCTAGCTTCCCATTTCAATTTATATAAAGGCCTTTATCATGATTCTAAAAGCGCCAAATAAGTTATTTAATTATTATAGTTTAATTAAATAAATTCCACTTGTCATTATAGGCAAGACAATAATAATAATAATAACTTTTATTTATATAGCGCTTTTCAGTGACCCAAAGACGCTGAACATAATAAAAAAGGGGGGGGGGGGGTATTTACAGACAGGGGGGGACAACACGTACAATACACATTAATATACAGACAAAATGAACAAGACAGAAGAAGTAGAGAGAAAAAGATGGATATGTAACAGGGGGTAGAAGAGTAGGCAATGGGGTAGAGGAGGCTAGGGGTAGGGGAGGTCATAGGCTTGGGTGAAGAGGTATGTTTTTAGGCGGGATTTGAATGTTGTGAGTGAGGGAGAGTGGCGGACAGGTTGGGGGAGGGAGTTCCAGAGTCGGGGTGCTGTTCGGGAGAATGCTCTGTCGCCAAAACTTTTGAGTCGGGATGTTGGTGCAGTCAGGGTGAGAGAGGAGGAGGATCGGAGAGCTCGGGTGGGGCGGTGGGGGATGAGGAGGTCAGACAGGTAGGGGGGGGCAAGGTGGTGAAGAGCTTTGAAGGTGAGGAGGAGTATTTTAAAGTTTATGCGCTGCTTGATGGGGAGCCAGTGGAGAGAGCGGAGAACGGGAGTGATGTGATCACGGGACCGGGTGTGGGACAAGTCGCAGCAACTGTGGGCCGACAACACATTTTGGGTTGTCTAGACCACAATACAAAGTTTTTCTCAAAATAGGTCATTATACTGCCACTTATTGGTGACAGAAGTTTAGAATGTTCAGACTGTTTTGTTTCACTTTGTTAAAGGCCTACATCTTCTTGCACCTGCAAATTAGCCACATTATTCCAAGCGGCAAAGTTGTTGTTTTTTCTCATGTTCAGGGACTAAATAAATAGTTTTTGCAAGTCATTACTGTGTTCTAACAATAAAACACAAAACAAATGCCCTCATATGTGCACATAATGTTTCTAAACTACATCATATAAAACTATAATTTGTTGTTATTTGGGATGATTAGGACCTGTTTAAAGCAGTTCACCAGTTTTACTCGGAGTCTGTTGAATAATCGCAACTGAGTAATGGGGCCGTGGGTGGGATAGGACGTAGGTAAAAACAGAGATTATCTGAGCATTCAAGCATCAAATGCCAGACATGCAGGTTTAATTCATTCGTCATTCATTCTTTCACAAGCACTTTGAGATTTGAGGTACATTTTCAAGTGCAATGTAAATAAAATTCATTCTTATACATGAATCAATTTAAATACAACCAAACTAAAATAAAATAAACAAATCAAACAATCAACCAATCAATGTAAATTTGTATAGCACTTTCCAACAACAAGGAGTGCGCAAAGTGCTTAACAGAGGCACAACAACAATGAATGATGGAGGAAACCCATGATCACATGGTTAAACTCTCTCAAAAGTTGATTTTATATAATATGTCCCCTTTGGTTGGTTCAAATGGTTCAAATGATCCGCCTGATAATTACTGAATCGAAGAGGTGACAAAGGAGCACCGTGCAAACCTCTGCATATACTCATCTAGCACTGACCGGTTCATCTTGAGAAAAACATGGCGTTATTGAGCATCTGTAAAAGTGTGCGTTACCAAAGCAGTAGTACATATTCCTGTCATAAAACTATAAAATATGGTGTTCTTGGCAGTGTTTTGATAGTGGGGAGCATTAGAAAGATGGATTCTTAAATGTATCACGCTCTTCCTGAGATTAATTCCCAGGAGCTCTGTGAGCAAGCACTGACCCACAATGCATCACCTCCGACATCATTTATAAGGTGTCCAAGACTGTGACTAGAAGGACAGTAATGGGGAAAATAGAAAGACATGATAAAAGGTAATTGAATACAGCAAGTACACAGTCTGCAGGAGGAAAACCGCAGGATATATAAAATGCAACAAAAACAAAACATAGAATTCTCAGGGGTGTAAAGCCCTATTTTTTCTGATATATTTCTTGTTAAGAACGTCAAATGTGTGATTCATTCTTATATTGAATTTTTCTATCCTCTAAAATTATTACACAATTAATTTACTCTTATAGTCACAAGCTGTGTAGTCAGGACTAAACATGGACCGGCCTCCTGCTGGTGCCCAGAGTCAGGACTAAACATAGACCGGCCTCCTGCTGGTGCCAGAGTCAGGACTAAACATGGACCGGCCTCCTGCTGGTGCCAGAGTCAGGACTAAACATGGACCGGTCTCCTGCTGGTGCCCAGAGTCAGGACTAAACATGGACCGGCCTCCTGCTGGTGCCAGAGTCAGGACTAAACATGGACCGGTCTCCTGCTGGTGCCCAGAGTCAGGACTAAACATGGACCGGCCTCCTGCTGGTGCCCAGAGTCAGGACTAAACATAGACCGGCCTCCTGCTGGTGCCCAGAGTCAGGACTAAACATGGACCGGCCTCCTGCTGGTGCCAGAGTCAGGACTAAACATGGGCCGGCCTCCTGCTGGTGCCAGAGTCAGGACTAAACATGGACCGGCCTCCTGCTGGTGCCCAGAGTCAGGACTAAACATGGACCGGCCTCCTGCTGGTGCCAGAGTCAGGACTAAACATGGACCGGCCTCCTGCTAGTGCCCAGAGTCAGGACTAAACATGGACTGGCCTCCTGCTGGTGCCAGAGTCAGGACTAAACATGGACCGGCCTTCTGCTGGTGCCAGAGTCAGGACTAAACATGGACCGGCCTCCTGCTGGTGCCAGAGTCAGGACTAAACATGGACCGGCCTCCTGCTGGTGCCAGAGTCAGGACTAAACATGGACCGGCCTCCTGCTGGTGCCAGAGTCAGGACTAAACATGGACCGGCCTCCTGCTGGTGCCAGAGTCAGGACTAAACATGGACCGGCCTCCTGCTAGTGCCCAGAGTCAGGACTAAACATGGACTGGCCTCCTGCTGGTGCCAGAGTCAGGACTAAACATGGACCGGCCTTCTGCTGGTGCCAGAGTCAGGACTAAACATGGACCGGCCTCCTGCTGGTGCCAGAGTCAGGACTAAACATGGACCGGCCTCCTGCTGGTGCCAGAGTCAGGACTAAACATGGACCGGCCTCCTGCTGGTGCCAGAGTCAGGACTAAACATGGACCGGCCTCCTGCTGGTGCCAGAGTCAGGACTAAACATGGACCGGCCTCCTGCTGGTGCCAGAGTCAGGACTAAACATGGACCGGCCTCCTGCTGGTGCCAGAGTCAGGACTAAACATGGGGGATCTGCGTTTCAGTTTTATGTAGCTAAAATCTGGAACAGTCTTCCTGAATATATGAGACAGGCCTCTAATCTGTTCAAATGTAGGCTAAAAAACAATTTTGTTTAGCTGTGCATATTACTGAAAGAATTTTGTTTGCACTAATTTCTTTATGTTTTTTATCTGTTTTGTGATTTTTTTTGTTCCTGTTGTGAATTGCCTTGTGTATGAATTGTGCTCTACAAATAAACGTGTCTTGCCTGCAACCACCCGGAATCAAAGTCACCCAAACACATTTGTAAATGCAAAGTGGACAAAGTAACCCAAGGACACAACAAAAAGTCAAAGTAACAACGTCTGTTCACTCAAAGAACCGACGTCAATGCAGTTTTGTGTTTTTCAAAGACTCTCTAACATAAAACAGATGTGAGACAAACCCCATTCGCAATTATGAGCCCTTTCTGAAATGGCAAGGAATCTGTTCTGTCAAATGGTTATTGTTACCTAGACGGAGAAAATGCATTGTGTTTAAAAATAATTGCACTATATAACAGGCACAACACTCGAACCCTGGAAGAGATGTTTGAACTAAATAACGGTGAGAGGCATCAGTAAACAGAGCAAACAGCCACCACCGGCCCCGTGAGAAGAGCCTCATTCAAATTCAATGCTCACAATACAGATAGCCCTGTAATAATAGACATGCAGGCTGTTGCAAATTTATTTCAAAGCAGAATAATTAAAGCATGGCAAAGTGTTTTTCAGAAGTTTTACTGAATTTCCTACGCCCCCTTAAGCCCCTCGCTGATTTCTTTTCTACACTTCTCATTCTAGGGGCTTTCAATGAGCTGCCTAATGTTCAGAAAGTGCACCTTGTCGGTGGATGTGGGGGGAAATTAAGCCACATTTGATTTACCATCGACTAAATAAATTCTTGGTCGACTAAAGGAAGGTCTTGTGCATCGACTAATTGACTAAAAAGGTTGTGGTGAAAAGTCAAAAGGTTTACGTATCTCTATGATCTGACAAATATCTCACCCCAACTGCTCCAATAATAGTTCACACAAAAACAAGTGACAAACAGCTTCTTCATTTAAAAAAATATATATATATTGTATTGCATTTTTTAAAGAATAAATATAAAAGACAGAAGAGAACACAGAGAGTGTAAGTCAAAATAAGAACAGAAGTAGACGTCAACTAAACATCAATTGAAACAAAATCACGGCACATTTAAATTAAAATAAACTTTGATAAACATTTCAGTGAGTGGGTTATAATGGTCATAATTTAGTTACTAATTTCTTGGTTATAATGAGTCTTTTAATTTGCTCAGTTAAAAGTTGTTAAAAGCAAAGTGATTTCTCAGAGCTTTGTACCACTCTGAGGTAAACCCATCACTTTAATCAATAATCTATTGATTGCATCTTGTATTTCTAATAAATTATTTCAGCTCCTCATTTTTTATTTTGCTCTTTGATCATAACAGGTAAATTGAGGATGTGCAGAAAATAATTACGTTCATCCTCTTTATCTTCTGAGATTTTAGAAGATTTATAGAAGGATAAAATGCTGATTGAATTTGGTCTTGTTTGGTTAAGATTGCATTACTCCGTCTGTCTCGTATTTTAAAAAATGTTCTTTCTGCTTGTTATTTTCCAAGTGAATAATTTTGAAAATGATGATCCACTCTCATAATAACTAAAAAATAATTCCTCCTCTCATTTCCTGTTGCATTTGAGGATTCCCCTTCTTGACATGTTTTACCTCAAGCAATTTTAGCTTTTCTTGCAGATCCTTTAGCTTATTCTCCCTTTGTTTCTTTTTTGATGAGGCAATGGCTATATTTTTTCCTCTAAAAATGGCTTTAGCAGCATCCACATAAGTCTTAATGTTGAAATTTTTTCCACAAACAGCAGGCATTGAACCTCCAAAGTGTGTTTTTTGTCTCTCCTTCAAGTCTACAGTCATGTAGATAGAAGCATGGTCACTTAAGTCGATTGTGCCAATATCTGCCTTTTTTGAAGACAGAAAAAAAGTTATTCTGGAACAGATTTTATGTGGATTTGGGTTCATCTCCCTAAAGATGTCAATCAGTCGTATTATCTTAATTCATTTATGGAATTTGTCAATTATTGTTCCTCCATTGCCTCCTGAATTTGATGCATTCTGTATAGTGTAGGTTCCAGTCGCCACCCCAGATTAGGGTTCCCTCAGAGTGGTTTGCAATCAGGTCCATAATATTAGTATAATAGTATATCATACAAATTCTATAGTAAAAACTTTTTTTATCAGTAGCATGTGATGACTTTTATGGATGGACAAGCAGACTCCGGGTGCAGCAGAAGTGAGGGGAAAACAAGCTTATTTGGATATATTTTAGAACAATTCATATGTAGTTGTGACTCGCAGTAATTTTAGACTTTTATTGGTCAATCACTGATGGCTTCGATTACCCTGACCGCACGCCACTGACGGATCCGACTCGTAACACTTCCGATGCCAGTGACAAACAGCTTCTTCTTATGTGAAAAAGGACATTAATTCCCCAAATGTTGTGTGTTTATAATCCCAATAAATATTAGTCGACAAAAGGCACATTGACCAATTAATCGACTACCCTACATTACACATATATTAAAAAGCTGACTGACTTCTTAAGCCCTATTATGAAGTGTGACTTTGAAATAACAGTACATTTGAACATGTCAGTCTAACCACCTACACAGTCCACACATAACCTCTTTTCAGTCTGTTATTTTACCCATTTGATTGCAAATGGAAAACAAATTATTATTCCTTTTCCCGCGCTGTTTCACCAGACTACACACTCAACACACTTTCATTCAATTGTCTTGAACTTTCTTCCCTCTGTGCTCCGTCACTCACGTCGATCCTGGCTGTAATGAATATGTTTCAGACCTTCCATCAGTCTGACTTAACCTACTTTCTGTTTCACTTCACCACCTTCCGCGCCGGTCATCATGTCTTTGTTTCTTCTGTTTCATTATTAGTGGTCACTGCTCATTTTGGCTGTCACTATTAGTCGTCGACAAATCAGCAGTTATTTATTCAATTAATCGACTATAAACTAATTAACTGCTTTACCGCCGGTGAAGCACACAATGAGACGTTTTAAACATTTTTAAACATCGAAATATTGACTGAAGACTTCTAGATAGAGAATATTTATGAATAAAGTGAATTACAGTTGAAAATTGTAATCTGTTTGTTTGATATCAAAAAGTATTTTTGCATGTGTTTTAGATTAGTCCAGGTAACGATTATCCACATGTTTACGATTAGTTTTATAATTAGTTGATTAATTGTGGCAGCCCTACTGTTCAAATTCCATAAAAGCAGTGCACAGACAACTCTCAGTGAACTTATAAACTGCATTGGCAAAACATGAATTAATTCCAAACTTAACAACTATTCTAAGTGTGAATAATAGCTCTAAACTTTTCTCCTACACTATGCAGCACTCTGGTCTGCCTCTTTTTGCACACAAAAATATGGTATAGCCAGTTCATCATTCTGACATTACAATTCACCCCATTCCTGCGCTAAATGAGCATGTTTTAGAAAATCAACAACATACTGTACCTTTATTATACATATTGGTGGGAACCTGCACCACGCTCAGGCTCAGGTTAACCGATAAATTATTGAAATGGTCATTTGGCTGCAAGACAAATTCCCCTCCGAGTTCCACACTGTTCCCTTCTTCATCCACTTCGTTGATCAGGACAGCATTGAAGTATTCATACTGCAATTGAAAGAAAAACACAGATGTTTTTTATTTTTAATGGTGCAAAAGCTTTTCATTCCCAGCATTTGACACTGGTCGTTATTGACACAAAGTATACAATGACTCTATGGTCCACGTGCTGCGTAAGAGCAGCCGGTGGACTTGAGTAACATGATGCCTGGATCATCTTAGACACTTGGCTTGTCAGACTGAAGAGATGCTGAGTTGCCAAAGCTGTCCTCATGCAGTCTATGCACCATCTCACTGGTAGATGGGGCTCGTGGTGCTACGCCTCCCATGTATTTTTAGCCCAGTACATGTTGGAGAGACTATTAATAAATCATAGGGCTTGACAAATATAAGGACTGTGACTACACGCTGACAAAAGGAAGACTTCAACTGGGCCACAGCATGTAGAAGCTCTAGGATAGAAAAATACACTTGCATTATAATTTAACTTATTTTACTAAGTGTGATTGAGAATATTGCATTTGTCCAATTTGGTTTTTACGATTTTTACGCTTGAGGTGACTGTGGTTGAAGACTAGGCTGCACATCATGAAGACTGGCTTTCAAATTTGACAAGGAACTAATGCAGTAGTTTTTAAAAGCATAATATAGTTGTAGCTTAAGTAGTAAAAGTATAAATGAGTGAAACATACACGAAAAACATCATGTATTTTTTTTATAATGGACACCTATGCCACAGGATTTCTACAATGGATTCTTAAAATAGCAAGATGTAGGTCTAATTGATGTTATTTCTCATTTGATACCAGGCGATAATACAATTGAACTGTATACATGCTTACGTTTCAGGCACGGGTAAAATATTTATGTATGAAACTTTATGCTGGATTTTCGGTGGCAGGCAGGACAAGAGCTTACAGTATGATTGAATGGGTGCCTGTGCTGTGCTGACTAAACATTGTTTCTCTCATCTTGGCCCCTGTATTACAAGTCATGCACTAAACAGTCATGAATTTGCTGAGGGTGCACAAATGCTCACCTTCATTCAAAGAAACAACTCATTCTGTCATACAAGTCCTCTCAATGACCTTCCCTACCTCATGTGTGTAACCGAGGTCTGACTCAATAGTGATAATAACGGTATAATTAACATGTTTGGCCCCGGATTTAAAATTTGGGAGAACTTTCAGAGTAAGACTTGAATGTACAAAGGAGGACAGGTTAACAAACCCACTGAGTCAGAGGCATCTCCACCTGCAGCAGCTGAGGCCCCATTGTGTCTCTGAGCTGTTCCATTTTCGCCCTTATTAGTACATCCTGCTTCTCTACTTCCTCTCTCCAGGCTCTACAGGCACCACTTCCTCTCCTTTTCCTATGGACTCAAATAAAACACTGTATTTTAGATATCACTCTCATGTTGAGAGTGATATCAGTAAATCTGCTTTAATCTCTCAGCAATGTTTTTTTTCTGTCCTTTGTGATTCTGTGACACTATCTTGCAATGGTTAAACAATAAATACAAAATAAAATAAAATAAATAAAAGGAACTGATATTGAATACAAAAAACTGTCGAAACTTGACACCCACAAATAAATATTTTTTTCTCTTATATAGATAGAACGTAAAAACATTACATTCATATATTACATCATAAATTCAAATTGCATGACCTGATCATAAATAACTTGGATATTTCACATAATATTTCACGTATCTCTGTTTTGTTAGCATTGAGCTCATGTGTGAGCCGAGCATAATCATAAGTTTAGAAGCAAAATCAAGTTATTTAAATCCAAACTTTTTCTTTTTTCTACCGCTTGTTCTTGTTAAAAGTGTCATTGACTTTGGGCCTTAGGCGGAGTCCACCCTAGACAGGGGCCAGCTCATCGCAGGGTTAACACATAGACATAGACACACAGCCAACGCTTCACTGTCACATTTATTCACAATTTAATTCAGAAAGTTAATTTCATAAAACTGGTCACAAATGGGAGGAATGTTAATGTATAAGATAAAGATAGCAAAAGTAAAGGATTTCACATGTGTTTGGTCCTGCAGTCAATAATCACTAATAATGTAATTTTTAACATTAACAGTGACATTTGATTTTGTGACATCCCTATTATGAAGTAGCGCTGCACCAATGGACTGCAATACTGATCATCTCCACGGCTGGGGTTTAAAAAAAAGTAGTTTATTTTTTTGAAGCAGGCAACCTTCCTTTAAAGTCCCGGGTTTCCACAGTGCATACATGTTTACAGAATGAAATTGTATGCCAGATGCCCTTCCCAATGTCACTTTTGGACTTTGAATTTATGAATTTATAAGTGTCAGTAAATACAGAAAAAACTTTGCTTGATGAGTGTTTTGAGAGTAGTTTAGATTCCTTTGCCAGCATGGTTTATTGTAATTAGAAATCCACTTAGGGTTTTGATACGCTGCAATGTTGGCTAATATAGATAAACGGGTGCAGAAGTATGTGTGCAGCTGTGCATAGTCCCAGTGGGTGTATGTGTCAATTATGCCATCACAGCATTAACAGTGAAGGAGCACCGGAGCCACTAATGCATTCCCCGATCATGTGTTAACAAGCTGATCTTCAGCTTCTACTTGCATTACCCAGAGAGAGTGCCTCCCACCAGCTCCCACTCGATGTGCAGGACAGAACAAGGACTGCAAATTAACCATCATGTTTATCACCTCTCTCATTTTTACTATTTTGAATTTTCTTTTACTGCAGTCTATAATCAGAAGGTTGACGTCATCTCTGCTCTCTAGTTTATCGATACTAAAACTAATCCAAACTAGATATTCATTTGAGCATTAAGTATTGATAAACCAAAACAAAAAATACAAAACAGGACAAAATTAGACCTTTCCATAAGAAAGATCTTAAGCTTGTTTAAGGCAACAACAAAACATTGAGTAATCACTATTAATTTGCGTTGAAAATTATAATCTATACAATCTAAAAAAGGTTTTTATTATCACTATGGCATTGGAATTGGAGTATCAAGCCTATGCCTTAGTATCCAAATTGAGTTTGAAATGTTAGTATCTATCAGTATCACAATATTGGCTGACCCAATAATTGATATATCAGAATCAGACAAGGAATTATTGCCATTGTCAATTAACAAAGTCAGAAACTAGGAACATGCTTCGGCAAGGTGCAACATACGACAATTAATAATAATAGCAAAATGTGTCAAATAAAACATGCATAAAATAAAAACAGAATTTACAGTTTAATTTTAGAGAAATAGTGCAGAAAGTGAACAGTGCAATGAATATTTGTTGATTTAAATGATTGTTTAAGTGGCAGGTGTTAAGAAGGGTTCATGAATCCAGCAGAGGGAAAGAAACAGTTCTTGTGGTGTGAGGTTCTGGTCCGGATGTACAGTAACCTCCTGCCTGGGGGGAGTAGCTCAAATAATCTGTGACCAGGGTCAGATCTTGAATAAAAGGAGACTGCAGGTTAGCCAGTTTCCGGTCGTCTGCAGTGTGGGGGGGCTCTGGGCTTGTAGTTGGTGAGTAGTAGAGGCTGAGTTGTTGTCAGAGAACTGCTGCTAGATTTCTCTGTCACCAGCCCTGTGTGCTGCCTCCTTCTGCTGCCTTAACTGCCACAGTTTGTACGTGAACCAGGGCTTGTCATTGTTATAACTCACCCTGGTGTGTGATGGTATAATGCTGTCCTGACAGAATCGAATGTATGACATCACAGTGTCCATGTACTCATCCAAACTGTCTGTGGCAGCATAATATCACAAACTAAATACATCACAATAACACCAAGGTTCTACGTCTGATTTACATGTATTTATTTAAAAGGGACAGTGCATAATAATGAACATACAGTACAATGTAAATATGCTAGTCTATTGGCTACTTTTCATTTGTAGTTCCTGGCAGGGCAGGACAGAAAACAACATATAATACACACACAAACACAAACACAAACACAAACACAAACACAAACACAAACACAGATGTTCAGAACAACACTTCAGAATCAGTGGTTGCAGACCTGGTTCCTCTTGAGCCAAAGTTTGAAGTTTGTCTTAAATGAGCTTAATGTCGGACTGTCTCTGATTGCGACTGGGATGCTGTTCTAAGTCTCTGTGCCTTTGACTGACAGCACTTGTTGACTGAAAGCTGTGCGTCTCAAAGGAACTGCACAATTACCTCGAGCAGAAGCTCTGGTTACTCATGTTCCAGATCTGGATTTAACTCATTCAGGAGTGGCATAGAAAAACAAAAACTTCTATAGAAGCTAATTCGATTTTTTTTTCATTGTCAAAATGTAGATAGTTATATTTTTGATGTATTAGGCAATGATGACATGAGTAAGGTTTTTCATCTAGTATTTTAGGCTCTTTTGTAAAACGATTCAATTGGTTTTTGAAGGCAGCATGGTTTGTCATTGACCAATTTGTAAAGGAATATTTAATGTGCAAAAAAACATGCCATGGAGAAATATTTTAGTAGTGTTTTCTGGCAATAATTATATAATTTGTTTAAAGTTACGAATATAAACATTTACATTTTACAAAGTGTTTTTACATGTTTTAAAAGAGAAAATAGAGTCCAAAGACACCCCAGGATATTTAAATGAATCTACAATTTGACTCTCTGTATTGTTTTGTTTTTAATGAAACTATTTTTCTTAATGAAAAAGAAACATTTTATATACTGTTCTCCTAAACTCCTTAATAGGCCTTGACTTAAAGGTGGTATGGACGATTTTTTTCAGCACATTTTTTATCATATTTCCTCGTGGCGTGGATAAATCATTTGTCCTGCCACGTATCAATCATAAAACGCACCTACCGCTCACCTGCAGCCGCGTCAGGCTCGTCCCCACGTTTCCACGTGCCTAAGCGCATGGATCTATCATAATATAGTTCCCTCAGTGTACGGGGCAAAATGAAGACTGAGAAAGACAGTTCGAGCTGACTCAGAAGTGGACAGAAATCTACGGGAGACGAGCGATGCGATCCTCCATGTTTGGTTATGGTTGGGATTTGAGAGGGAGCCTCATTTGTGAGGGAAATGGAGAGGAATCAGCCAGCGAGGACGGTTGCAGGTAAAAAGAAATGAACACAACAACATGTTTTTTCCTTTCTTGGAATATTGTGAATTAAGATGATTCAGCTAAAGTAAGATGCAGTTTTTGTTTAAGTAGATGAATCAAGATCTCCTCGTTTTGATGGATAGAATTTGCTTTAGATGCAGATCTAAAACCTTCAGATTTAGTGGCACTACTAACTGCAGCCAAAAGGTCCCATGCAATATAGACATGAGTAAAGGAAAGAGACAATTTATCTATACAAAGATCGTGTTCAGCCAAGTTGGAACCAGGCCTTTGGTGAATATTTTTGATCTTTTTCATTGTGTGTTTGAACATTAAATCTATTGACAAAGCTATAAATCCTGTACATTGACCCCCAGTGATATCACAGAGCAGCACTTAAGTCGAACGACACTGCATCAACAAAAAGCCAACGGACAATCCGCTGTGACCACTGCAGGAGGTCGGAACAAGAACAGAACAGATGAATCGACCCCTCGCCACAGCTCCCGTCAGAACTGCACCGCCTCCCCAGCATCGAGCCAGCTAATTGGCAGTTTGTCTCGAGCCACTAAGGATGGATTTCATTGGCTGATGAAATGCACTGCTCCGCTCTGAGCTTTCCTATTTACAGTGCGCACACAGAGGCTAAGGGAGCGAGGGAGGAAAATCGCAGAAGATTACCGTGCCAATTTCACATGGAAGCAGAGGCGCTCTGGAAAGGGAAGATAAGGAAATTCCTATCAAAATGCTGCCAGCCAAATATGTATCCAATAGCGAGCGGAGAAAACACGCACACACAAACATTTTATACTAACCCAAATAGTGATGGAGGAGGTTTCACCCGACGGCGTGGATGAGATATGTTTAGCTCAGTTGGTTGATAATTACTACCTATTCACTAAAAGGCTTTTATTATAAACGCCGCCATCAAAGCATTGTATTACACACAGGTACAGCACAGCAATGAGCATTTCAAAAGCTATGAGAAGGTTGGACTGTCAGCTACAGATACATTTCAATAATAAGTCATTCAAATCTGCAACAGGAATTATGGAAAGGGTTGAATAAATGAAATAACGACTTAAAAGAGAACGCGACCTGAGATATGATTTGAAAACAATGTTATTTTATCTTACACATTGTGACGACTTCAGTGGAGTCGCTTGGGAAAATTCTTCAAATTCTAAATAACGTACGCACAAGCCGTTCCAAAATGATATGCTGAGGTAATCTCTTATTAATGATATTATGTGTGAGCCAGTGGAGTGCGGATTAATTTGTGTCGCCTGGAAACCACAACCTCATATCTGGTACATTCTTTCATGCAGCAAGACTTATTTATTTTTGAATCATAACCGTGTTGGTTTGATAATGCGTTGACTCAGTATCCTCATTTGGCTTTTCTCTAAACTGCTGTCAGATTTTTGAGGGTTTAGTTGGAAACAGGTGGACCAAATAATTGATTTTACGGAAACATAATTTGGTTTGGCTACTAACTTATAATTAAAGATGTTAAACACTTGGATAATACAAAAAAAAAAAAAATGTTTGCAAGCTTTAATAAGTTTGTATTATTGTATTTTTCGGACTATAAGTCGCACCTTTTATCATAGTTTTGGCCGGGGTGCGACTTATATTTATACTTATATATTTATACTTATACTTATACCCCGGAGCGACTTATATGTGATATTATTTGTTATTTTCACACTTGCAACCACATTTCATACTCCAGTGAAACCTATATATGTTTTTTCTTCTCTATTATGCATTTTTTGGCAGGTGCTTATAGTCCGGAAAATACGGTATACATTTTGTCATTCGACTGTGTACATTTAGGCAAGTTCTTATGCAAAATTCTTGAATAATGGTACATAAGGCAGTCATTTCAGTTTCTTTATGAACAGAAATATTCTTTCAGTTGTTTTGGGACTGAAGCTTTGCTATTTCAGGTGAAACAAACACACGCAGTGGGCACTTCCAAGTAATTACTGGCATAAACCGCTGAGCCCACACAATGTTCCTATCACTCAGACAGCACAGTCATACATTGTGTTTTATATATTAAAGTAGTTTGGGGGTAGGGATGATAATACTTCTCAGCTGTGATGTAACTGGTCTATAAGGGACACCTGTACTTCCCAGTATAGGTGCCTACAACCGCTTTGAGACGATTCTTAGACACACATGAAGTAGCTCGTCCGTAGATGCTCTTCAGCTTAATGTGATGCAAGAGAATCATGAAATGTGAAATAAGACACTTCGAGCAAATGAGTTCAAAGTCATCAGTCCTGACAGTGACGGCTGCAATTCCAAAAAGTTGGATCAGTGTGAAAAACTCTCAGGAAAACTTTACTGATAGAAATATTTTTAGATGTTTTCCATTAATAGAAACCTCAACATAATATGGCTATAACTTATTTGCTATAGAAATGTAGACTAGTAAAGGTATTCAGTAGAACAGAGTGTGCTTGGTATCATAAAAGTGTGCTCCAAAATCATAGGGAAGCCAGTTCGCTCATGCCCTCTGTGAAAAGCAGACTTGTAGAAAGGCCTGAGTGGCTTCAGGACGTAGGCGCCGGCTCCCAAGACTCAGAGGAGGAAGAACAGTTTTATGCCCAGGGCTATTTATTAATATCGTTGTTGATTTTATACGGTATTGAGGGCTATTCAATTATATTTTCAAGGGGGGCAGATTTTTCTGAGGGCTATTGTCTTGGGGCGGGACTAAAAAACTGCACCACAATTGATTATTTGTATCCAAAATACAATGTTATTATTCAACAGAAATGTATGGTTTCACTGAATTAAATTAAAAAAAACACAATGTTGCTCCGTTACATAAAAACCGGACTAAAGCTACTACACAAAGACCAACCCAGTGTCAGTCAAATCAAAGCAGTAGATATAGAATTAGACGAGCTCATGGCCCATTTAACCATGAGAGGCCAGACCATTTTGCTTAGCACTAATTGTGGTATTTCTGATGCTGTTCATGGTCCATGGACCAGAGACAACGCGTTTGCCAGGCTTCATTGCAATGTCTGACACATTTTACCATGATGGGCTGGACCATATTGCTTAGTATACCGGATTTGGCCCTCGGGCCGCCAAATGAAGAGCCCTGCTGTATTGTGTATGCTTTACTGATGAATGTGAGAGGGTTTTTAAAGCTACTTCTGTCCCTTAAATTGCCCCGCAGCGACAAATAAATGTACTGATTAATTGATTCTTGATTTTTTTCCCCCCAGGCTAAAATATTTAGTTTTTTAAACCTGCTATTTTCAAAGCAAGATGTGTTCTCATATCATTAACAAATAGACCTGTGCAGTATTTATTTACTCAATCAAACCAGAGATAATGGAATTACGTCTTAATTTATTTTAGTGAATCTGATTTATAAGAAGTGGAAGTGGAGAGTGACTAACATCAAGGGGTTAAATCCAGTAATCAATCTTTAATGGTGCATGACAGCACAAACCACAGGGCATTTACTCTAAAACCTTTAAGAGCTGACAGAGTAAACGGAGCCTTACCCACTACAGGGAGAGACACACAACGTCATGTGTTTTTCAACACGTTTTA
Organism: Eucyclogobius newberryi; assembly: GCF_026437365.1. NCBI lineage: Eukaryota > Metazoa > Chordata > Actinopteri > Gobiiformes > Gobiidae > Eucyclogobius > Eucyclogobius newberryi. The sequence goes on from NW_027315801.1 coordinate 29,205,603, forward strand.
GACTTCTCTGTCAGCTTAGCATCAATCTTTTTATTTTTGCTTCCAACTGTGACTCTTCAGCTTAAGTAAACAGTTCAGGGACTGGCATCCAGTGAAAACAACCACATAATTACATTCTGCAATTGACACCCAAACATGCTATAGGATATAGGATATATAGCAGGATTAAGCTGAAGTGAAAGTTAAAACTGCTCTAATGGATTTTAAGCCGTGAGACCAGAGGCAAAAGGAGAAGGTGCAGAGTACTTCATTCAGTCTCCACAGGTTAAGTTGCAGTGGATATACTTTTGTTCTTTACCGCATTATGCATTTCATTTAAAAGCCAGGTGAATAAATTGTGAGTGAATTCTTAAGTGATTGACACAACCTGATTACTTCATGTTGGTTGTTGTGTTTTCTGTTGGACAGTTTTGTGGCTCTTGAGAGCGTTTCTCACCTGTACCACTGGTACCACTGGTTCCTCTTCAGGTGATACACGGACACCTTCCAGTGGTCTTTAGTCATTTTTCACCCACATACTTCTATTCCTTGAGTAATTTCTGAGTTAAAACAACCGTGGCAATGGTTTATTCCTAATTAAGAACTGGTTCATCCCAAATTTAGCCCAGAAACTAATCTGGTGGTACTCGGAAACCAAAATCCTTTCTTTGGTGGTACTTTTGAGAACCACCGCTCTTGAGCATTTAGCCCTGAACTGGAATACATTCACATTCAGATTGGAGCAAAACATTTGACCAATAACTTTATGTTTTGAAAGTTCCTCTCACCTGTAGGTCTGGGTCCTCCTCGTGCTGAAGGTGGGCCTCTTCTGCTGCTTCCACCAGCCTCTGTAAAACAAGAGAAATACATCTCAAATATAAACGGCACATATGTTATCAAACCAAAGATCAAATTCAAGGAGTTTTGAAAAGTACAGAGCTACGAGACGACCTCAGTGGAGAGTCATTTTGTGTCCCGAGCAGAGAGGTGATTTTCCGAGACGCTTCAGCAGACGAGGTAATGACCTTCTCTGCTCTATCACGGGTTCATCTAGACTGACAGCTGCGCTCGTCTTCAACACCAATCAAAAGTGTGGGTCAAAAGTTGTCCACATAAAAATCACTGACATCAATGAAGAAACAGTAGAAACACAAAGGGAATAATGCGGACGCCATGATTTCACCTTCAGTTCAAGAATAGATCACTTTATGTTTGAAGGATAAACACATTTTTTCCTGCCTGTCGTGTTACGTGTCTTTGAAGCAACATATAAAAATGTCTTCCAAAAACAAATCATGTTTAAGGAAGATATGGAAGCCTCTTGGCATTGTATCATTTAGGTTTAACTCTTATTTTGATCTGTGACCTCACCTGTGACACCGCAGCGCTTTCAGGACACATTTTTTGTCTATTCTCCTTATTCCGGAAGCCCATCTGGACCCCACCATCATGGATCTATTGTATTGTTAACATAAGATAAAGAAGATAAAATAAGTTCTACACAGACTAAAGTCGGGCCGCCCTGGGAAACGGGTGCATTGTTGACTTTTTGGTCACATGAACATTGGATATTTTACCCAAATCAATCTACTTTATAGCATATTTTAGAGGTGAGACTTTTCCATTTGAACTATCTCCATTTGAACAATCTCCATTTGAACAATCTCCATTTGAACAATCTCCATTTGAACGATCTCCATTTGAACGATCTCCATTTGAACAAATGGAATTCCCTCTGGGCCGGGAGTGTGATTACAATGGAAGTGGCGATCGCGTGGGAAAAGAAGGAGAAGTGAGTGGGGCGGATTAAGGGCAAAAGTGTTAGTTTAATAATTATGAAACTGTCGAATCCAAAAACTCAAACTGGCCCATTCTTTTGACCTGTAGCTTCAACCCTGAACCCCAGAGCGTGTTCTGGAGCAAACTTGACAGATGAGTTCTTTACTTTTTGGTTTTTAGTGATTTTTCATGTCTCATCACAGGACACCCTTCTTTCATCTTTCAAGTATAATGTTCAACGGTACATATTTGTATAGATGCCATAAAAATGTAATACAACAAGAATGAGTTGCCATATACAATAAAATATCTTAAACGTTCCCCTGAGCAAGTTCTTATTTTTTCTGATTGTAAATGCTTGATTATGTATTTCATAATCATTTAATTTCATTTCAAGTTTGAATGTGCTGGGGGTGTTTTCTGTTTCCAGTTTAACAAAATTAATCATATTCGCTTGAGGCAAATATTGGGTCTGAATTAAGTTTTTTATCAAAAATGTTGGATACAGGATTAAACTTCTTATATCTTTTTTCGATTTAAAGTTAGGATCTATGTGTAATTTAATTATAGAAAGAACAATATACATTATTTATGAGCTGCCTTTGACACAACTTAATCATTCACAAATTCTTTGAAGAAGAGTTATCGTCACAGGCTGCAAAATAGACGGGGGCCCGGGGCCCGCAAGCAGTTGAATCTCCGGTGGGCCCGCGGTTTGAAAAAAACAAGTTAAATCAAGATTTAACTTTGGCATTTTCATCGCTTAAGTTTCGTTTTGACAGACATCCCCACTTCGCACGTCTTCTCACTTCTCGCTTCTCGCATTTCTCACTCGGAAAAGCTCGGTCTAATTTTCGGGGCAATGTATATATGTTAGTTTATTTTGTAGGACGTGATTTCATATATTCCACAAGATCTCCTTGTGTCAAATGCTGTAAACAGTATTTATTTTGTATATAAGAAACATTATATTGAATTAAACAGTTTTAAAGATCATGATCTCTGGTTTATATGGTTCAATATTTGTGCCCTCCATATCAAATAACAGATAAAAGTACTTTGAATTGTTTTACATGCTAATAACCAGGTTTAAAACAACACATTTATCTTGTACTTATGACGCTGCGATGCCGCGCGCTCTTGTGGGCCCCTAAAATTGCTTGGGGGCCCCTAACTTTGAAAATCTATTTCTCAGCCTGCGTCATACCACAGGATATTTTAGGTTTTTTGTGTGTTTTCAAAGAAATCAAACACAAATTAATTCTAAAACTATACATACATCATAGAAGACATTTTTATGCACCGTTGAATTGAATTTTGGAGGAAGAAAAACAACATATAGAAATCCATAACGCGTGTAAAACTGACATAACATCAACCCCCCTTTGCATTTTAAATTTCAAACAAAGCCGTCTGCAAAACGCACACGATTTGTTATTTTTCTTCTTTTGTTTAAGGTAAAGTTCACAAAACGGAAGGATTTCTCTCTCGCTGATGGCACACGTAGCACCTCAATCGCTCTCCAACTGTGTAACTTGTGCAGCTCATCACCGCGCTCATTCACAGCTGCTCCTGGTGTTTATGAGTTTGGTAATGCACTTCCCTTTCGCATTTCCATTCAGATGGCTTTAGCTGTAAAACTAGTGCAATCAGCCAGCTTATTCCCGCTCGCCTGTGTGTGAGGGAGCCTGTGTGAGGGAGCCTCTAGTAGTGCAGCAGCAGAGCTTTTTGGGAAGCAAACACTGTAATCTCAGGACTGCCCAATCATGTCCCTTACCATAGCAACACACCTGGTCAGCGCATATGGTTGCATTTCATTTTGCTTTGAGCTATCTGTTCCTTATAGTCAGAGTTTGGTAGTGCATTCGTTGATGGTCTTGTGATTAATAAACGTTTAATATTGTAATGCATTAATATATCTTTCATTGTTATTGCATACTGGACTCACACACACACACACGCGCACACACACAAACACACACATAAACACACACACACACACACACACACACACTCCAAATTCTTGCTCTGTCTGCTTGTGTCTGTTTCTACTTCCCCCAACTCCAACCAACTTCTCTGTCTGGGTCAAGGGTCACAGCTCACGACCATATTAGGATGTCCTGGAAGGTACAGCCTAATACCAAGAGGTGCCAGAGAAGATCCACCTTCTTATGAATATTAATATCCTTTGTGTGAGGGAGACACAGGAGCCAGACGAGGAGCAGACCGGTCTGGGGGAACTTGAGGGACAGGCGTGTTTTAGTCAGTTAGTTTTGTAATTGTAGGGAATAAATATATATATATATATATATATATATATACCATATATTGTCTTGTTATGCTCACCTGACAATGGCATCCAAGGTTACAGTAACTTACATTTTTCCTTAGATATTAAGAGACATAATTATGCTCAACTACAATGAGCTGTAAAGGTGTATTTTGATTGATTACTGCATGTTTGAGTAATCCTGTAATATCCAGTATAGAGGCTGGAGTTTCTTCTAGTTTTCACCCACCCCCTATCCCCGGCCACATCTCTGTACTTAGTTGCAATTACTTGAAAAAAGAGTGATACATGTAGAGTTCTAAAATGCCACATAACCACTTTTCAAAAATAAAAGGATCTCTAGTGAGAAGCAATCTGCTGCTTGTTACAGCGAAATGTCACTATGAAGGTGCTTATTAGTTCTGCCGTTGGTAAATCAATGGACATGTTCTGAGATTAAGTCGTTTTATAACTATATTGTGCTTTACAAAAAACAACATGTAACAATTATGACCTGCTAATGTTATACTTCAATACAAACCTAAAAAAGCATAATGTCTCCTTTAAATGTTGCATATGTCATTTTTCTGGTGGAGGATCCAGCTTGTCACCATGGAGATGTTATTGCCTTGTCCTGCCTGGTACATTCCTCAGGGGGGTATTAAACTTCTATGGAGACAAGCAAGTGAGGCCACCAGTAAGTAACAGGTCAGATCTGTGGAGAGTGAGCTCACAGCTTGTGTTTTGAGCGATAAAAGTATCTGCAATAAAAAAATTAAAAAGAACAGAAAGTTTAAAGTATACTTACTATACTGTGGAACATTCAAGGCAAAGCAATAATATCTCCACGGAGACAAGAAGGTTACGGACGCACCACACGACGAATTAAGATAAAACTCACTCAATAGAAAACACACATCAGACAAAATGTTAAATAATGTATGAATAATGTATAAAATGTATAATGTATGAATAATAATTTGAACATAAAAAGGTACCTGAAGTAAGAGAAATAATGGTAAAATGTGAATTCCTATTACAATTTACTGATGAAGTTACTAAATGTTACTCATACTACTTCTGTCAACATTTATTTAATCTGATCAAATCCATTGAGATCAAAACCTCTTTTTCAAGAGCGACTTGGGACAAAGTGAACATTGCCGGGTCCTGAACATGCAACCTTCCATTTTCACTTTCTCCAGCCAGTGTCAGAAAGTGTTGGAACGTCCAGGCCCTGAGAAGCAAGAGCAGAAATTCCTAGCTGGAAGAACAAATAAAGATAAGCAATGGAATGAAGACGGATCAGAGAAGAGCTTTCTCTAAAAGGTCTAAGCGCTTAGCCTCGCGCTCTTCGGGAAATGTCAGACTCTGCCGCTGCACGTACAGAAATGCTTTGAAAGATTTGAAATACAAGTGTGTATTTGTGCATGTGTAAACCCAAGCGTGTGGAGATTTTAACCCTCTGACCTATTGTGCATTCAGCTGCCTCAGAGATGATAATAGTGTACCAGAGTCAGCGACTACAGATTGTGCGATGAATTTAAGTGACTCTCTTTCAAGTAATTAACCTTCTTACTATTGGATTTTCCCTTCATGGTTAGAACAGTGTCGCATTTTTCTCAAGCCGACTCTTTCACAAACAATTTCTTATATTGTCTCTAATACATAATCATGTATTTGTCATGCTTGGGGATTTCAAAAGCACTGAAAATACAGTGAACCAATATATGATGATAAGAGAACAATATACTGCACAACAGAGGGATTTCACCCAGAGTAAGATTAAAGATAAGTGAGCCATATTCCCTTGTGAGAAATTCAATTGAACCATTTCTGGGGCTGTTGGCAGAGTGTTTGTTTTGCCGCTCGGCACATGGGCGTGTGTAGGACCTGTCTGCCACACATTCAAATGTCTTTTTGTCAATGGGTGGTCCTGCCAAAAGACTATAGCAGCTTAAAAAGGGAGAGGAAATGACTTTTCTTCTCAAGTCATTCTGTCGAGACGCCGGCTTGATTTGAGATGGCAGCAATAATTAAACTGACACACATAGACACACACTGACACACATAGACACACACTGACACACACAGACACACACTGACACACACAGACACACACAGACACACACTGACACACACACACACACACACACACAAGACTCATGGTGGTAAATGGATTAGATTGGTTAGCGCTGAGTGTGTGGCACGTCTGTAATTACAGGTCGTTGATGGACAGGGGCTGGAAAAAACGAGTGGGTGCAGTTCCAAGCCTGGATAAATTGAGCCCAACTGCGATCCTCGCCAAATTTGGGCCGTAATGGACCAGTAAATTTGCCACTGTGTTGTCAGATCTGACCAGACTAGGATACTGACTGACAGCAGCACCAGTGAACTCCAACAACATTCATTTTGTCATCTTATCCACAAAGCTGAGTTAAGACAATAAGTTAGGAGATGTAAATATCGATTCAAATCATAAAGGCACAGACAGCATCAATCTTGACAACGGAGCCTTCCTCCTCTCACACACATGGGACACACTGCTCCAGAGACCACCGGACAACACATAAAACTGTATCTCTACCAATACAATTCTGCATGTAAAAAGTTGCATATTAAGTGCGATACAGGACGCTCACCATTGCAGCCCAGGGCCAAGAAAGGAAATTTAGAAAAGCTTTCCTTGCGGGACATTCTGAGGTAGGATTAGCTGAAATATGGCACTAAATTAGTTTTTTCGGTTGAATCTTACACCCCTATATTTTTCCCTGGCATTTGCACTCATTTCCCCCCTTTCATTATCCGCCTCTATGATAATGATTCCGTGGACAAAGGGCTGGTCTTGTTTATACCTCCTGGAATTCATCGCAATCCCCCTCATTTCTCTGTCAGTCTGATTGGCCCATTGTTCTCACGGTACTCTCACTGCGGCGCTGCCTCCCTGACAGTTGAAGCTGCTGACCTTAACAAATGCCCATGTATTATGAATGTAATGCCGACGCGGTAAAAGTTGATGAAAGCTGTCATCCGGACCCAAGGAGTGGAGTGCACTGCAGTGAGAAGCACCTACGTCTTGGCCACTCGGTCATATGCATTATTGACCGGTAGAGAAAGTAGAGTTTTAGTACATTTAGACCTAGAAAAAGCGGGACAGAGACCTGATTCTTAACTTATTCCCAAGATTTGGGAAATATTGTATGAATTCAAATATGTAAAATAAAAACAGATGGTTGGGGGAAAAACAGAAGCTAAATCAAATTTTACAGACCCCTTGTTAAGGTTGTATGTTGCTTTTACTTCCAATCTTGAACCTTCAAAACTGAACTACATACTGTATATAAGTTTATGGCCAGCTGTAAAATGTGACCAGTTTGATTTGGTCTGGACTAAAGAACCGCACCGAGACCCACATTTAAAGGTGGACTCGGTGTAGTTTGCTTGTGGTGTGAACGCTAACTTGCCTCAATGCAGCCCAACTACTGTTTTATGATCCAAACGAGCTTCCGTAGCGCGCTGAACACAACCAAAATAAACCACAGTGTGAGGAGGAAATTAAAAATCCCTTTTTTTTTTTAACTTCCTTACACCAATCACAAAAAACAAGGGCTCGTAAAGGAAACCGCTGGGGCCAATACTCATTTACATTACATTTATATGGATTTATTTTAGTATAATAATCGTCTTTATAACCTGGACATCGGTAATACAGTTGTCAAAATCCCGTGGTTTGTTCTGCTGCTCATATAATCGTCACGTTCCCTGAAATAAACTTTCTCCTGCAGTTTGTCCCCAGATCAAGTCAGAATTTGGTGGACTTATTTCCAGTTTGTATTGTTATTTGCCATTTCGTTTTCACCTGAGTCTGAGACCGCACGTTCCTATAGTACCGCTTAAACATGCCGGTTCACTTACGACGTTGGAGACACTTACGGACCGTCCCGACCTGCTCCAATAGGAAAAAATGGAAACATGTCTAATGGTTCAACCTCTGGGCCCACAGTGTCACATGCTGCACGGGCGGGTTCAGGTCAGCTCATCAATAGCAGGAGGCAGCATATTGTCCCAGCAGCATGTGTGAAGACTTGCAGCATCAACAGAAAGGGAAAAGTGCTCCAAGAGGCATCTCCCCCTTTTTGCACATTTACACTGGACACGTGCCAAGCAGCCAGTGTTAGGGAACAGATACAAAGACACTGAGGTGGTGGGAGCGTACCAATAATCAATACAAGCTCCGAGAGTTTTTGCTGATCCCAAAGAAGTGTCTCGCCATCCTCACCATTTCAACTTTTTCAGAAAACTTTTGATAGTGTTGACGTCTCATTTCTGTCCATAAGAAAATAACAAAAATGTCAAGTATATTTTAATGCCAATTGACAATTAGAAATGACACCATTACTTTCCTCTAACTGCCCTGACACAGGATCTGCAAAACCTCCCTGACCAGTCCTCCAGTTAAGCTGTTTTACACACTAACCTTACTTTATCATTCAGAAAGTTTTATTTCATGAAGCTGGTCACATACTTGAGGAATTAGACAGAACACTGAGGATAAACTGTAACTTTAGGACCTTCAAAAACATTATTGTTTTTGAAATTCAAATCCACTCTCTCCTGTGGATTTGAATTTCAGTGTTTTAAAACAGTATTTTATTTTTGACTGATGACTTTCTCTCCACACTGATAACAGCGCTTCTGAACAGTACTTTGTAGCAGCTGCCACAGGTAAAGGATATCGGCAGGTCCAGATTGGAGAACCCATTGCATTATTGCAGCAAAAACAGAGCTGTACCGGCAGCGTCGCATCCACTCAGCTTTGAAGTGCATTTGTCACGAGAAACAGCGGTGTTTGACTTCAAAGGGGGCATTATAATAGCCCCGGGCTTTTCGACTTCGATAACAACATGTTCACTGTGTCTTTAAGCATGTGCTGTTTTTTCCTCGTTCATTCACAGCATGAAACAAAACTCATATCCGAAGAGAGGGCGAGAGAGGAAAGACACAGTCTGCACTGATAATATCCAAAGCAGTGTGTGATGGATGGAGCACAGGCAGAAGGGAAATACCACTGTAGAATGAAAACAATAATAATGAATTAAAAAGATAACCGTTTATACATTGTACCGGTAAGACTATTGTTTGTGTACTTTAAATGATAAAAAATGTATCTCTATTAACAAGACACCCAAACATCCATGTAGGCTAATTCATAAAGAATATAAATAAAAAGACTAAGGCAGTATAGTTATTGTAATAAATCCATCCATTTTCTACCGCTTGTTCCCTTTCGGGGTCGCGGGTGACTGGAGCCTATCCCAGTGACTTCGGGCCTTAGGCGGGGTACACCCTGGACAGTGGCCAATAAATCGATTTATACATTTTAACCACAAACATTAACATTTAATATTGATATTTTTTTAGGGAATTTCTTTTTTTTTGGAAGGATTATTTGGCTCGTAGGCTTTATTAGTCAGGACAGTCTTGGGTGAAATAGGAATGTGAGAGAAGGGGATTTTCTGAGCCGGAATTCAAACTCACAACACTGCGGCCGGCTGCGTGGAGAGCCTGGCACATGTGCTGCAGCCTTAACCACTCGACCACTTAATATTGAATTTTAATGAACTATATGCTCACCTATGTGTCTTGCATGGAAATGAACTCTCAGACACAACCTTTATTTTCACGTGTTTACTTTTCTTTGTAAGCCTGTGTATCTCATCTAGCCCACACTGACACGAGCTAACATGAGCATACACTGTGCAACTGTGTGTCTCGGCAGGTGGCAGCGGGCGATAAAGATGGGGCCAATCGAGGAGGAGACGTGCGATAAAACTGCAGCTCTGACGGACGGACAGACAGACGAGGGCAGACACTGAATGGAGAACAGCACATGCTCGGCAGCAGAAGGCAGAGAAACGAACGAGGCAGAGACAGGACAAAAGGGGTGAGCTAGTGTAAGCGGTGGAGCAGACAAATCAAAGTTGGTTTGTTGAAGAAAGATAGACCAAACGTCCTCTAGGGGTCATGTGGAGAGTTTTAAGACGAGACACGCGATTGGGTCCACCCTTTGTTTGTCCAATCCGGATTTTAACACATGGGGGAAATGTCTTTAGTTTGTGTGGTTGTCTGCTCTTGATGTTTGTGTGTATATTTTATCTTTTTTGAGTCAGGCTTTTCCCTGTATACAAAATAAAATGAAATGAAAAGAGATCTTGCGGTAAGAGATCCTGTTCCATCCCTATAGGTAATCTCATGCTTTGAGAATTTATTTATATACAAATCAATATGTATTTTGCTAAGAAACACCCTAAACTAAACTTCCAAGTACAGTTTAAGGTCTACCGGAGATGGAGCGCTTCTACTTCACTGTTGTACAACTTCAGCAGCGAATTCAAATGTCCGAACACGCAGGAGCACACTCAGTGGAAGCATATTTAAGTCAACAACTAATTGAAATAAACCAGAGCTTTCATTGTTTTATAGCCCCCCCATGCAAATAACGGGTGGATCACGGCGACAAGTGCGCTCTGGTTGTGGGGGTGACACGGGGGTGTAGAGTTTAGTGAGGTTTATAACAGTGGCCCACAGACGCACTGGGGCGAGGACAGACTGCTTGCTTATGCTCTATATTACGCCTGATCATACTTTCAGTATTTTGTAAATATATAAAACAATAACAATCATGTGGAAATTTGAATTTTTGGTTGCAATATGAGAGTGATAATATTCACAGCGCTCTGTGATTCAGAGTGCTCTAGACTATGTGTCTTCTAGAAGAACATTTTCAGTTAAGAACAAATGTTGTGAATGCCAAAAACCTTTGTAAGTACAAATGTGCATAAGAATGCTTCATGAATGAGGCCCAATATTAGAACCTGGTTAAAATCAATTTTGCATAATATGTGTCCTTTAAAAGGTGAATGGAGTGAAAGGCAAATAACCATACACTATTTCCTAAAATGCACAAGGATATACAAAACCCATTGTCCTAAAGTAGCCAAAAAGTATGTTTTTTGATCATAACTGAAGAATTTCCTCAGAAGCTACTATTGTATTATGCTCCATGCAGCGGTGAAATTACAGCGCAGCCCACATCTTGAGTGCCTATGGAGAAGCCATTAGCTAACCAAGTTAGAAGATCTCGAGGGGCTTAAGATACTTTATGGGACAGCTACAGGAGGGCTAATGCAACTAAAGTTATTAAAGTTTAGACAAAAGACATTACAGGAAGTCACAAGAATTATTGTATGAAATGATTATGTGAAATTAGATAAACATACAGAACATATAATGAGAGAAGAGAAGTGAACTTTTCTGGTGGAGTGTTATTGCTTTCTATTGAATTTTCCAATGTATGGTCTTCACCATAGAGCCAAGTTACAGGTGTAACAAGTCAGATATGTGGAGAGGCGACCCTGCTCACAGTAAGAATGCATGCTTTTGCGTTATTTTTGAGAAATACAAAAAAAAATTTATGAAGTAAACATTTGTTTAGAGTTTACTGCCATACTGTGTAAAAATCCAAAGAAAGTAGAATAATATTTTGTCAAATGGAGATAAGTAGGCAGACCCACTCCCAGAAACCCAGTACACAGTGGGCCTTTGAAACATGCATGGTCTTGTATTGGCACAGTGCTGTTCCATACTGAACCTAACATACAAATGGAATGTCAAAATACCCCTGTCTCCCTCTCTGTCCTCATCCTTTCAGTCAATCCCTGAACCAGAGTCTGTGAGAGAAATCCAATTTTGTTGCAGCATCATGTTGTCCTGATAGGATCTATCACCTGGAGCAGAGTGGCTGTGCTCCCAGGACATATCCCGCACCAAGATGAACGCAGTATGTCTAACACCAGGAGTGATGGGTCTGATCATTTCTACAGATAACAGCCGGGATATTCATTTTGTGGAGACGGAACGACTGAGGATCTCTATAAGTCACAGTATGTCTTCAGATCATCGTGTCCCCAGTTTGATGAAGTTTATAATCCTACATGTGTCCATCATCTTGTGTGTCATCTAATCAGACATTCACATCACAGTCCTGCCACGCCTGTTGAATTAGCTAACAAGAAAAGCAATAATTGAGAAATACTTAGTCACCACATGACCTCAGTACGGATGCTCTCTCCTCTCACATACAAGCAGGTGTCCGGTTTCACCGCAGCTAAATGACACTACAGCAGAGTCATTCAATAAGGTCAATACTGGAAGAGAAAGGACTTGCATAGCAATAGAAGCTTGGATGGAAATTGTCATGAAAAATACAAATGGATACAAAAGTATTGAAACAAGTATCAAACTCACAAACTGGACAGTTTGGAACAATTTGTGAAATGTCTTGAGCTTTCTCAGAACAGTTAGTACTACACTGGGTCAGAGTAATAAAGAATATACACACACACACACACACACACACATACACATACACACACACACACACACACACACATACACACATACAGACACACACACACACACACACATACACACACACACACACACACACACACACACAAAAACTGGCTAAAGAAACTCACAGCTCTCCATGTGCGCCTAGCACAGATCAACCAGCCTCTAAGGGATGGGATTCTGAATGACTAACCTAAGGAAGGGTACAGTCCAATCCAGCAATCAGCCAATAACCTGTCTCTCCACAACATGGAAACTCATGTCAGGCATCATTGCAGGTAAAATAAGTGGGCACATGGATCAATATATGAGCAAAGCACAGAAGGGCAACGGCAAAGACACCAGAGGAGCCAAACACCAACTCCTGGTTAACAGAACAGTCCCTCAAGACTGTAGAACCCGACACACAATCTGTGTACTGCCTGGATTGATTACAAGAAAGTATATGACTTAATTCCACACATGTGGATCACTGAATGCTTGGAGTTGTACAACATCAATAGGACCCTAAGAGCCTTCATAGCAAACTCGATGTGGCTGTGGAAAACCACCCTTCAGGCCAATGGTAAACCACTTGCACAAGTGTCCATCATGTGACCAAGGAGATGCCCTGTGCCCACTTCTGTTCTGCATAGGCCTGAACCCCCTCACTGCTGTTCTGCATAGGCCTGAACCCCCTCACTGCTGTTCTGCATAGGCCTGAACCTCCTCAAAGGTGTTCTGCATAGGCCTGAACCCCCTCACTGCTGTTCTGCATAGGCCTGAACCCCCTCACTGCTGTTCTGCATAGGCCTGAACCCCCTCACTGCTGTTCTGCATAGGCCTGAACCTCCTCAAAGGTGTTCTGCATAGGCCTGAACCCCCTCACTGCTGTTCTGCATAGGCCTGAACCCCCTCACTGCTGTTCTGCATAGGCCTGAACCCCCTCACTGCTGTTCTGCATAGGCCTGAACCCCCTCACTGCTGTTCTGCATAGGCCTGAACCCCCTCACTGCTGTTCTGCATAGGCCTGAACCTCCTCAAAGGTGTTCTGCATAGGCCTGAACCCCCTCACTGCTGTTCTGCATAGGCCTGAACCCCCTCACTGCTGTTCTGCATAGGCCTGAACCCCCTCACTGCTGTTCTGCATAGGCCTGAACCCCCTCACTGCTGTTCTGCATAGGCCTGAACCCCCTCAGCCAAATAATCAACAAGACCAGTCACCTCCTTTACATGGATCAAGCTGTATGCTGATCTCGAAGAGGTAACAGGGAAAGCAGCAACAGCCAAATACCTACAAGGAGAAGGAAGCGCTACAGACCACAGCTGTGATGACATGAAAGCTCCTGACCATGGAGTGTTCCAGCACCCTCAGACTGTACACTAGCCGTGGGAAGGAAGGAGGCCGTGGACTAGTGAGTGTGAGAGCCACCACTATCATGACAACACTTATAACTCTATAACTATGCACCTTAGGGCTGTGCAAATAATATCAATTAAATCCTGATCGAGACTTAGTAATTTCTTATTCTAATTGTCAGTAAAAGTGTTTATTTTGGAGAAAAAAACAGACTTGTGGAAAAAAATTACTTTAGTTTGTTTAAAAGGCAATCATTAAAAGTGCTCAAGGAATTGATATTTGAAGGCATTTTAAAATATATCCTTATTATTATTGGATATTATTATTTTTATACAGGTAAATGCTTCCATGGTAACAAAATTGTTATTCAAATAATGTTTAATGACATAATACGTAACCTAGATGAGCCACTTATTTGACAGTTTGAGGAGAACAGTATTATTCAGATCCTCAGCAGTGTGGAATCAGTAGTCTGTGTGTACAAGGTAAAAGTACACGATATTCTTGTAAAATGTGATCCACTTTTATGCTGAATGGACCCCAGGAATACTAGTGACCATTTTGTGGAAAATAATGGGGCTCTGAATAAAAGAGTTTTGGTGGTAAAATTAGTTGTTTCAATTTTTGACTGTGTCCCAGAACACTTTATAGCAACATACATTTTCATTGAATTCATGTAATTATTCCAATTCCGCAGAGCTCACATAGTAAATGGTGTTGAGCTGAACGTTCACATTGCACAGTAGTGTAATGGTGGGATAGTGTGGTGGTGTTGTTACCTTCATGGCCTGTGCTTTCTTATGGAACATCTCCTCCATGTCTTGTGCGAGCTGCTTGACCAGGCGCAGCCCGTCGATCTCCTCCACTCGCACTGCTCGCTCAAACTCTTTGTATTTCTGAAAGACAACATTCACAAATAAGATCACTCAGATTCAATGTGCATCTAATTCCATGATCAAAGCGAAAGATAAAAACTTTTCATTAAAAACAGCAGGCGTTTGCTAGAAAAAAGTTTAAGGAAAAGAGGCAGAGGCAGACTTCAAAGTGCAATGTCTCTAAAGGTTATAACACTGCTCTCTCACCTTAAGCTTTCTCAGAGTTCTATTTGGATTCATTCATTCAGGTTTGAGTAAGCCTGTATTGTCTGAGACTTGAGTATTCAGAAAATGTATGTTTTCACCTGCCCCCTATCTCCTCCTACTGCTTTGGACGTTTGTAATTTTACATAATTATTTAAAAAAAAAATATTAAGACTGTGTCATGCATGTCAAATTCAAAAATGTCACATAGGCATTTCCCAACAATGAAAACACATAAATGAAAATGTACTGATTATTACGGTGTATTGCTAATATGTGGGGGCGGGGCATGTTTGTTTCGCAGATGTGAACAAGAAGTGTAGGATGTCTTTCTATTATTAAGTAATTTTTGATCAACACTTTGGTGTAGAGTGTGCAAATATATGTATGTTATAGTTTAAAACTAGATACATGAAGGAAAAAAATGAAAATAATGACAAATGTACTTTATCTGGATCAAGTATAGAGTTAAAGCAGAGAAATATCTCCAGATTATGGGAGCTTAAATGAAAGCGATGACACACCATGTTGTACAGAAAATCACATTATTCTTCCTCCAACCACAGCTCTAAGATTATCTGCACCTCAGTTTGGGACAGTGACATTAAGTCGGGCTAATTCCACACACAGTCCAAGTACAACACACACGTGCCATCACAGGACGAGCTGAACTAGAATCCACTCCGGCATGTCCTTTGCAAAGGGACATGGAAACATTTTAGAAGCTGCACCGGGGATTTAGCAGAAGATTACCTCCAAATCAAATGGCATGGCCGCTCTAATGTTATGCCAACCTGCTTACGCACAGGCAAAGAGCTGATCTGCAGAAAGAAGGGGAAAGGAACTGGGGCAGGAGGGCATGCAATTACTAACAAATGTATACAAAATAGACACTTTATTAATCATGGTAAAATTGTTTGTTAATACATTTTGTTAGATCTTTGGCATATAGTATTATCTTGTCTTACGCTAGCTGTTTTTTTAATTTATTTTATTTTTATCTTTATTTGTTTTTCCCCTCCATTCCTTATTAGGAAATGAGAGGTTTTTGTCTATAGGAATTTTTGTTTATAAGAGTTTTTGTTTATAAGAGTTGTGTTTTTTAGACTCCCTATAAGTTTATCTGTCCTTTTCCTCTGTATCTACCTTCGTTGCAACAATGAAATTTCCTCATGTGTGGACAATAAAGGATTATCTTATCGTATTTTATCTTATTAAAATATGTATTAAGTCTTTTCACGTTTGAAAAAGAACAGAACAGAACAAAATGAACAAAAACAGTAATTTATGCAAATAACATAAACACTTGTGACATTTAGACACTTGCAGACGTGAACAAAAACAAGAAACGATCCCACTGCTCAGTCAACAAATGTTTTAGGTTGGTATTTATTTCATACTTGCCCCATATTACACAAAATATGGTCAAATACTCAAATCTCTGTCTATTGTACAAGGTCGTTCATGGTCTGTCATCTCCAGCACTCACTCACTTTATAGACATCAGAACCAGAGGAGCAGTGAGACAGAACTGCATTATCCTCTTCAGTCAAACCACTTTTTCTGTCCACGCTGCCTCACACCCACAGCTCAGAGATGCAAACACATATCACACCTTCAAAATAGAGTTAAAACAATGGTTCATTACAAACCAGATCTGTGAATACTAATTACACCTGCTCTCGCTGCCCCCTGCTGGCCCCCTGCCATTGTGTGTCTCTGTGTGTGATTGTTTTCTACATGTCTGTGTGTATTTTCTCTTGTGTGCGTCTGTAACTGGATGATTCATGTGTCTGTGCTATGTGCTGTAAATGGTGTGTATTTGTCTTTATTTACATATGTGTCCAATCTGGTCAAATGTGGCCATCAGACCATTTTTTGTTGACCCTCAGGCTTCCTGCTGAATTGGCCTAAATACCCAAAAATAGAACTTTTTACAGGAAAATTCTAAATTGTTAACTTTAACTTTTTAATTCTGGCATGATTACAGAAATATTTATATACACTGTCCATGAAATAAATAAATACAGGACAAAATACTCAAATGTTGTAATAATGAATTAATAATTTGTAATTTGTCCAGAGTCCAGCTTCTAAGGCCGGGAACATCTCATTCAAACACAAGCTGACGTGTCATTTATAAATATTTGAAAGATGCATAAGAACAAGTCCACCCCACAAAGCCAAATGGCATGAGCAAAGGGGCATATGCCCAACTATCAAATGGATTACACCTTTTGGCAAAAGTTCTTCAAACGTTTGATAGCATACAATGATCTAAACTTCTTTCAAACTTCAAACTTTGATTTGCTGCCAAAAAGTCACGTTCGTTGCCAGATCCATTTGCAAATTCGAGCCAGATTTTTAAATCCAGCTCAAAAGCCCTGGAGGCGATATCCAAAAAGTGTCTCTCCACATATGGCAACACTGGAACAATTACAAAGACAAACGGGAAAAGAACATTTCAACAAACAATCTGTCCGTTCACCTGAATTCGAAATGCTTTGGAACAATGAGAGCGTGACGTGAAAGACTTATCTGTACATACAGCGCGTTAGACGATAACTTCAAAGTGCTTCGTGGACGCCTGGAGTGTTGTTGTGAGTCCAATCAGAGCGACTGCTGATAACTAAGTGAAACTGATGACACCGTGCTGCCCGGTGGTAGAGTGGTTAGAGCACAGCACACATATATGCAGGCTCCAAGTGCAGACTCCGAGTTTACTGCATGTCCTTCTCTCTCAGCCCCATTTCACACTGTGCTTTCCTGTCTGATAAAGCCTTCAGGCAACAAAATATTCAAATAAAAAAGAAAAGAAAATGATGACACCGGCGTTGCCAAAACCTCTGATAATCCTAAAGACATTAGTCGCAGAGGAAAAAAGATACCAAAATCATGCTTAAAATCATGTGAAATTGTTAAAAAGGAACATATTGTGCAAAAAACAACTTTAATGAGCTTTTAATCTTGTTACAACAGTGTTTCATCGCCATTTGTGGACTCAATGTTGTACTTTGATTGATTCATGCAAGTTTAAGTAATCCTGTGTTTACCCGCCACTCAAGTCGAGTTCTCAAATTCCTGTTTTCACCTACTCCCTATCCCCGCCCACATCCCTGTACTTAGTTGTGATTAATTGAACATTTAAGTGAAACATTGTTTTATATAAGAAAATAATGAAATTAAGCAAATTAAGATCAGCTTGTTACGGTAAAATGCCACATTGAAGAGGCGGGGCTTAGCAATTCTACAGTTTTGAACAGGAAGTCAATGGACCTGGTTCTACTACTAAGCCGTTTTAGATCAATATTGTGGTTTACAATGAACAAAATGTAAAGTTAAGATCCATTTGTGTTATAATTCAATATGTCGGTGTAATCCCTCATTCGTCCAGGCGTGTTCTATAGTAGAAAAAGCTTCAGTTGTAGTCATCTGGACTCAGTTTGAAAAATAGCCCATTAAGATTCTGAATAGGCTAGCTCGGTAGATACAAGGGGGAAGTTTCTGTTGAAACAAACATCTCTTTCTACTTCAGGAAGGCTCCGCCCAATGGGTGGGTCTTACCACAGAACAGTATTAATATCGGAGTTCTCGATCTAAATTCTTTTATTGACAATGACTCTTGGATGAGAGTCGAAACGTCTATTTTTTCAAACTGAGTCCAGATGACTACAACTGAAGCTTTTTCTATTATAATTCAATACTAATTCCATGGAAAAAAACAAACATAATATATCTCCTTCGGACAGCCAAACCTTCATCAAGGCAGTGACCATGAACCTTGGAATATTAAGTGTCATTGTTGAAGTGAACCTGAAACATCATGCATTAGTTCAAGGGGCACAACAGAACAAAAGGATCCCGTGATAGACCCACAACGCATATGAACTTTGTGAGGAATAACCGATGAACGACCTGTCATTCTTGAACCCATTATCTTATACACAAGCAGGTCAGATGTCTAAGCTGAAGGGGAAAAAGGCCGTGGTATGACAAAGCAGTAACCACTTGTGTGATTTGTTGTGCTTTGTGTGAACGGGGCATGTTTGTTTGACAAGATCCACACCTAATGCTGTCTGGAGATGTGCAGTCAGGCTGACCACAGAGCAGAGACCAGAGAAGACAAGGGCAATTAGCCCCGAGCCATTCTGTTCACCTCCCATCATCATCACAGGGGAGTCCAGCCGACACACCAGACCGCTGATACACTGTACTACAACCTGAGCACACAACAAAACCATGACACGGTGACATGGAAGGTTTGGCTTTTTTGTTTACGTGTCTAAAAGGAAAAATCAAGGCACTATCTTACGTTCAAAGTGCATTTTCTTTTCTATTTGAGTTCATGTTGTGTGGCATTGCTCGAGGGATTCAAGTCATGAAGAGGTTCTGCTGGAGGATGCACCAGGAGCCGGCGCTGAGGTCACAGACGGAACAAAACTGGCCTAGAGCGAGATGGCTTCTGTTTTATTTCTTTAACTTGTTCACTCAGGTCGGCATTCTAACATGTAAGAGTTTTAAATGTTAAATAAGGTGAAGGCTTTTTCTAAGTATTGTGAAGATCGCTTAAAAAAGGCCAATATGTAGGGACAGTTTTGATCATTTAAAACCAACATTAATTTCATTAATAATATCTGTAAAAGATGGTAACAAAAATATGCTTTTTGACAATTTTTTTATAGTTGAACTCTTCAATTATGCAAACGAGTTTACTCTCTGTACAGTGCACCGCTCTATAAAAGTATTATATAATAGTATTATAATATATTATATCATATTATATTTAGGTATCCACAGCATTGTTTCACTGCAAAACTATACGAGAGAAACACTCCCATCTTTCCACTTAATCAGTGGTTCCCAACCTTTTTCTCCCAGCGATCCCATTTCATCCTCGGATACGTCAGAGATGCAGTCATCCTTCTCCCACCAAGGAAGCTACGTCTTAAAAGAAAAGTACAACTGTTGTTGATAAAGGTGTTACACAACAATAATGACCACTTTATGTAAGCAATTACAATGCAATCCCTTCATTAAAATGTGTCAAATCCAGTTCGTAGCTCTTTTCTAATGACCCCAGGGACCCCTGAGAATCTTGGGAATGATTGCAATAAATGATTCAGACAAACTGGACAGGTGTCTGAGTATTTGTCAGTCTCAATCACAGCCGCTCTCTGCAAACACTTGTGACATAATCTTATTTGCATCTGTGGGCCAGTGTTTCTGTGGGGTTTATATAATTAAGTGTTTAATGGAGGGGGAAAAGTTCATCTCACAAAAAGACTCGGCACCATTTCCCCAAATCCCAGCTCATTTTACGGACCAGCAGAGCCACTTCACCATCAGCCTTCCTGGCTCGCCATCACAGCTGCCAATGTCGCTTTACCTTTTATCTCTCCCACACAGAGCTGCATTCAACATCAGTGTTAAAAGCCTTCTTATGCAGACGTAATTACAAAGCACAATATAAAAAAGCTTTGATTTGAGTTCACATTGGCTGATGTAAAAGCTAAGAACCTACGGTATTTAAATAACAAGCCACAGAACGCCTTTGTAGAACATTATCCAGCCTCATTCAGCGGTCTATGTTTTTCATTCATAAAAAACAACTCGACTTTTGTTTGCGACTGGCAGCATGTCGGATTCTATGAGAGAGAATGAGAGTGAATTGATGAACAAAAGAGGTGCATCGTGGGAAATGCTCATTGGGGTTGTGTGCGTGGTAAAAGACAAGGAAACGGCAGCAGAATGAAGCCACTCTGACATCGCACAAGAAACACATTCAGCCACGAGGGGGAAATGTGAAATTAAATATTCCCAGACAACATGATTATACTGTTGTAATGTGAATAATCGAAGGGCTTTAATTGTGTTTAATAACAATGCCAGGAAACTGCAAGGTAATTACAGGGGTCTCCCATTTCATTTCTTGGAGAGAAACAAACATGAGTGCACAGTTTTGTGATTGGACCTATATTGGACCTGTATAGAAAAAGCAAAGCCTGTGTTACAAAAAAAGAACGATACAAGAATGTAATAACACATTTCTTACAGAGGCGGCTGTATCACTTATCACAGCCCCGCAAGGATTACAGTTAGGGGTGGACAATATACTGAATTTGAGATAATATTGTGATAAGAAATGCAAAATTTGAATATTTTGTGTATTGTTTATTGGAAAAATGCTACAAAAAGAGATCTTATATCCTTATTTGATAGATGTAAACTTTCAAATAAGGGTTTAAGGTGATATTTCTGCACTTTTACAGACATTTACCATTTGTCTGATAATGAAACCTAAATTAATAAGGTTGAAAACATGTTTTAACACGTTTCTGTTGGTATACTCCCAAAAATATTGAGGTATTCATTTTTTCAATATTGCCCCCAATTACAGTACAAGCAGAGTACTTCAATTTAGGGCCTTAGCGCAACAATTCAAATATTACTAATAATGCAAGACTATTAAGGGGCTGTACTTGATTTATGTTTTTATGTAATCAAGTCAAATCTGTTTTGTACAAGTGTATTATAAAAGCATCTATTCAAGTAAAAGATAGACTTCAGTGCAGTCTGCATCTAATTATAGAGCATTTTATTCTCTGCGAAACAGGAAGTGTGCCGTTAGCATGCTAATAGTTAATAGTTTGTTAGTGACAACAGCTAAACTATCTAGCCTCAGAGAGCTGTGAAAAGCGCTTATACACTGAATATTTAAAAATCAGGTACAGTTCCTTAAAATTCTAATGTGAACAGTATATTGTGTGTGTCTATATCAGTGCGTGGATGGAGATTCTAATCCTGCTTCAGCCATTTTGTGTGGCCATGTTTCCATTGTTCAGCCCCAGGGCAGTTGTGGAAAAAGGAGCAGCTTACAATAGAGTGAATAAAAAAACAGGTGTAGATTTATTATACCATATTTTCCGGATTTTCAATCGCTCAGGATTATAAGTCGCCAAAAAATGCCTATTAGAGAAGAAAAAAAACATGTCGCACTGGAGTATAAGTCGCATTTTTGGGAGAAATTTTTGGGACAAATTCCAAGACCAAGAACAGACATTTCACCTTGAAATGTAATTTAAGATAATAACAGATTAGAAAACATGGTAAATAGCTGTACGTATGCTAACGTAACACCTTCAGCTACATGACGCAGACAGAACTGTGGTAAGTGTCTGGTATGTTAACGTAACATATTAACAGTTATTCAGATAACTATAGCATAAAGAACATGCTAACAAGTTTACCAAAGCATCAGTATTACACCACATCACTAAATCCATTGAATTCTTCTTCCTCTGTGTCACTTCTAAACAAACTCCGGCGGTAGAGGAAGTGCTGTTTCTTCTTCTGCGTCGTTTAGAGCCTAGAGCGCCCTTTTGTCAGTGTGATATGCGGTTGCCAGTGATATATGTGGTTGCCAGTGTGAAAATAACGAATAATATCACATATAAGTTGCTCCGGAGTATAAGTCGCACCCCGGCCAAACAATGACTTATAGTCCGGGAAATACGGTAGATGGATTCATTTTCTGTGTTAAATGGTTGTGATAAATACCTTTGGAGTAAGCATCATTCTGCTCAAAGTAGTCTTTGCAGTGTCATCGCTTTGTCGAGAGTGCTACTGATCCCTACAGGCATGTTTGTAATTACAGCTGACATGAAAGGAGAAGGTGAGGAGACGAGGTGGCACCCAGAGGTGTCACACGGCTGCACCACGGTCACATCAGTGCCACTCACCGGGGTTCACCAGTGCACGGTCAGGGTATTAAAATGTTTTAGGGTGTTTGTTATTTTTTTATTTAATTTTTCCGTTTTTTATAGAGCATATAACGTAGAATGAAAAACAGACCATGACAGGAGAGCATTAAAGAATAAAACAAAACAACAACTACTAAACACAAGTAGCACAGAACAATCACTGAACAGAAAAACAGACAAACAAAAAAAAGGTCCAATCTTGTCCCAAGTCTAGTAAATTAATCAATTGTGGGTTTTTTTTTGTTACAATGTCCCTTGTGTCTGAAGGTGCCTGTTTCTTTGGTCTTTTTTTGGTGACTATTGCTGTATTAATCATTGAGAAGATGATAAAACAAAACTATGGTCGACGTAAATCCAATTAAATACATTTACTTGAAGCTGAACTGTAGTTTTGGTCATCTCTATGTAGTGAAACCTGCTTATTTTATATAGTGCTCTCCTGCCAACCATCGAATAGTGTAAATATCTACTCTATATCTACTGTTTTTGGTATCAAATTCACCTTTTAATTGTACGCAACCCCAATGTGCATGCAAATGTCTTGGTTGAGATTCAAGTACGCTATATCTAACAAATAGACAGATATAATAGAAACAGATATTGGAGGTTATTTATGGTTAACATATTTTGGTGCCTACATTTTACGTTTACTTTTGAATATTCAGTCAGTCAGTTCCGTATAAATACAGTAACTTAAATACTTCAGTCCTTTCTCACTCGTAGATGTCGGAGCAGTGACAAGCCTCATGCGGAAAACCTACTCCGGATCACCGAATATTCCACAAAGCCAAATCGGTGCTCTGCCCTCCCATGCTATGCTTTTGTGCGCCTCCCTTCTTCCTTTATGCCACCCAACAAATTGTACCCTCAAAAGAAGAGCACTGGCCGCAGATGAAGTGGAACAATTAATTTCACGCCTGTCCTCCCTGCCTCAAAAGCCCGTTGGTCCGGGTCCCTATCTTCTGCCACTGGAGACGTTTCCCGGCGGATTGTGCAGACGTTCACTTACATACTTACTAGACCAGAGGTGAAATTAGGTCTGCAAGTTGTGTTGTGATTGAAACAAAACTCAAAGGATGGGCCACAGCGTATTGTTCATGATATATCTCTGTTTGCTTTGGGACTGCTATGAAAGCTGAATATTACGATAAAACTACAAGTGCACTGCAGTGGGCTTTTCCTCGGCGATGCGAGCGAGCGAGGTCGGAGAGACTGCAGCAAATTTGTAGCGTTTGTGCCCAGAGCAGCTTAAAAATACTGACTATAGAGGCTAAAAACATGATCAAGGACAGACAGGATGTGGGGAGTGGAAGTATCATCTTGTAACGATAACTTAAAGAGCATAAAACAAGTTGAAATGTATGTTAAAGTCATTTCCATCTATATTGTCTTCTTTAAGTAAGTCATATTGCCCTGCCCTAGGTTGAATGGTTGCAATAAGTTAAAAAAAAGTAAGAAAATGTTAATGCAAACATCAAAACATCATATTCTGGAGTTCAGACCTATACAATCAATCACAACACACTCAATTAGATATTTATTCAATAGTTGAGAGAGCACAAACTGATATTCTAGCATAAAGGCTTTTTAATATGTCCCAGATAATCAACTTAATGGACAAAAGTAGTTTAACAGTCACACATAGTACACACAAGTATATGCAGACTAGATTTCTTCTGACTTCAGAGACTATATTATTCAATCATGCTTGCATTTGCATGTACAAGTCAGAAAACAGCTCAGTAATAGTATAAATGTAGATTGCAATTGCCAAATGTCAGGCTTAGTTCAAAATAAACTGAAAAAAGTCAATCTTAGTCTCACTGATTACAAAAGAAAGCATTATTAACGGTACTTGCTCAATGGGAACACAGCAATTTGTCATCTTTGAATATGGTATTGATCATTGTGTGAAGATGTCTCAAAGCTGGATCAATGCATTTGAATGGTGAGGGTGTGGAGACGGGACGCTCTATCAAACCGGCCCGTGGAGGAGAAGGAAATCCAGCTGCCATTGTTCAGCACTCGGGAAAAAGTGGTGCAAAACTATTTAAAGAGAGCGTCTTCACAAAAGAACTTATGATGTGGCCATGTGAATATTTAACTTATGATGTGGCCATGTGAATATTTAACTTATGATGTGGCCATGTGAATATTTAACTTATGATGTGGCCATGTGAATATTTAACTTATGATGTGGCCATGTGAATATTTAACTTATGATGTGGCCATGTGAATATTTAACTTATGATGTGGCCATGTGAATATTTAACTTATGATGTGGCCATGTGAATATTTAACTTATGATGTGGCCATGTGAATATTTAACTTATGATGTGGCCATG
>NW_027315801.1:29235564-29255564 GCF_026437365.1 Eucyclogobius newberryi
CCACTGAGCTGGACCTGGCACAAGCAAATGGGCATAGGGACAAAATGTGTGTGTGTATCAGGTTTGTGCGGAGCCAAAATATGTGATCCAGGACATATTTTGGAGCGGACAGAGTGAAGACATCTGCTAGGCCAGTGGAAGTGTTTTTCAGAGTTGAGGCGTGGCTTCCAAGTGTCCCAGGACTGCCCTTCTCGCATACTGTATATTCTTTAGTGCTGCAGTTACATTCATTATTAAAGGAGAGAGAGGGAGACACACACAGGGGGCTTAGCAAGGACGAAAAATCAACCCAGGTTAAAAATATTCATATAAAATAAAGATAAACGTCAATAAATTAGTAAGTGTGCAGTCCCGGAGCAAAATAATATAACATACAATATGGTGGAAATGTAAATGTACTTTAAAAAAAATACAGAATAGTAACGTTTAGATGCAGAAAGTGACATCATTATTAAGAGTGGTGGCTGCATAGAGCCTTTTTCATATCTTGAAAATATGAAAACACAGGTACGTTTTTAACCTGTAGCACAGATGTACCAAAAAAATTGTCAGTTTGATGGATGTGGACAGGAAAACGTCTCACAGTCCTTCACACAGACCTGCACAGGATAATGTGTTTAATTTGACTGGCCCCGCCCCTTTAGATCACAAAATAATCTTTAGTGTGGGCAGTTTGATTAGGATTAATCTGTTGTCATTGTAAGCATCGGGTTACACGTGTGACTAAGGTGATGTTTCAATAAACTTTTCACACGTACAATTGACCAACTATCGCCGATCTAAGGCCCATTGTTGTTGGGATAGTGACCTCCAGCTATTATGCGCAAAAGAACCAAAGATAACTCATTAATTCCAAGTAATTATTATATAAGAATAAAAAATATCCATTTGTTTACAAGCTCCTTGACTCGTCTCGCTATATAATTAAGAGTCAGCTTTGTAAGTTCAACTGGGATTTAGCGATAGAATGAATCAAAGAGCAACATAATACTATTTTTAAGCTCACAAACACAGTGTCAGCCACTACGCTTTCATCCTGCATCAGCCGGGGCCGTGCTCTGTGCTCCTGCTCTTAACACTACAGCCACACTCTTTGATTCCCTGTGGCTTTTTTTTTTTTTTTTTACCAACAAAGGCTTAATTACAGTTTGAGTGAGTGGCTGTGTTAGCTAAAGCTAGCTCTATGTGGACTTGAAAGGATACACAAGACACGGACTCACAGTGTAATTATCAGTGACAGGGCATCCCTCCTATTGCAGCTATTTCCTTTTACACACACACATTTAGCCAACTGCGCCTATGGATTAAATTTAGCAGGATCAACGGGAACAAGAAGAAGGAGCAGAGAAGGGCGAGTAACTAATGCACTCCAGAGACATATTTCAAAATAATATAAAGCAAAGCAACACCTTCAGTGCAACTTGTAAGTGTAAGAAGACAGACGGGAATCATCAGTGTACACCCCCCCTGACCAAAACTGACAGCTATTCAATTTTCCCCAAGCTAAATCTAATCTGTTGCATCTCCCATTTGCTGACACGCCGCTGCACCGGGGGCTGGCGGAGAGATAGGCTTCCATGTGCAGCCTCCACTTTCACTTAAGGCGCGCAGACAGGTAACCGAGGTAACCAAGACGTGGACAAAGTTACAAAGTGTTACGGCACAGGACGGCGGTAGGTCCAGACGAACAACAGTTTTACACAGAAGATACGGTTTAGGCCTAAGCAAACTCAGGTTTTAGCAGATATTTGTGTGTTTAACTCTTCTTTTTCTTGTTTTAAACCGTGAATACTAATATTTCCACTCAGCTGGAATATTGTTTGAGTTAGCTTTCCTATGAAAATGAAGAGGCAGAACAATTTACAGCTTAGAAGAATGTGCAGAGAGGACAGTAATATATGTACGGAACAGAGGGGGAAATGAGTTGAGAGAGTTCACGGTCGGGGATTAGGAGGCATGTTCTGACACTGCACCGAACAACTGACAAATTAACTTTTTAAAGTAAAAATACATTTAACAACCCTTCGCCGGGGAGAAACCGTTCGAAATGCCACATGAATCATCATAAACACTGGCAGCCTCATCTCACTCACCCCACGTGCCTGGTTAGTTTAGACGCCCATGTTCCTGGCCATTCACAAATACACACAAATTACAAAATTAAGTCGGCTTTAATGTTGCTTATTCTGGATTTTAATATGGAGTTATTGTAGACTTTTTACGCTCTATGGTGGTACAATACAACCTTCCAAATACTTGATTTTGTACCTCAGTCTAATTTAGATCCGACAAACAAGTAAATGATTGAATTCAAAGACCTCTACAATAGATGTTTTTTGTATCATTTTAAACCGTAAAAAATACACATATTGATCCTTTAAATCATGTTTTGACAAATGTACAAGAAATTCCACAATACACCCATAAACTATACAAACTACATAAAGTTCTGGAAAAAGGTGTCTTACAAAATGAGTTTGCTAAATCAGGTGAAATAAACAGTGAGAAGGCTTCGCCAAATTAAAAAGTATTTATTGTTTGATGGTTGATTTGAGCGCCTCACAAAGCCATTCCCCACGCAGCACCCGACATTGTTTCCACCAATCACTCTCCCATATAGTATGTAATTAAACTGAAACGAACATGAAACATGCATAACTCATCATCAACTTTGAACAAAACGATGCCCTCAGATCTCACATTTACTATACAACCTTAAAAGAGTTTAAATAAAGAAAATATAATGTATTTCATAGGCGCCTTCTCCTTTCAGTTGCTGTCCCGTACAAATCCATATAATCTAAATAAAATAACTAATAATACACATAGATAATACATATTTTGGTCGACCCAAACACCATTGAACTAAACAACTAAAGGCCTCAAATAGAACACATAATAATACATAGAAGATTCAGTGCCAATAGTGTCTTTGTCGAATGCATTTCCCTCCTAATATCCAAATTCCAACATTGTGATATTGCAAAGTTCAATTCAAAACTCTATCGTCGACATTAAACAGGAAGAACTTGGTGAAATTAAAATTAAAACAGCAAAACAAAACAAAACAAAAATAAGAGA
This sequence comes from Eucyclogobius newberryi, assembly GCF_026437365.1. Lineage (NCBI taxonomy): Eukaryota > Metazoa > Chordata > Actinopteri > Gobiiformes > Gobiidae > Eucyclogobius > Eucyclogobius newberryi. The sequence goes on from NW_027315801.1 coordinate 29,238,646, forward strand.
ATGATTATTTGCAACGACGAACCTTTTACATCCCATTTCATTATCACCCGCTTATCCGCACATGTCCCTTTTTTTTTGTTTGGTAAAAGTAGCGACACTGACTTTCTTTTGAGAAATAGGTAGAAGACTATCACAGCAGTAGTATCTGTGAGAGCGTATAATGTAAGTTGTCCCTGGCCAGGCAAATCGATGCAGAGTAGACTCTTGTCACACGTCATTACACCTCCCTATCAGCTCCCCTTTTCCCCTCTAAACCTCCGAGATGATGTATGCTGCTGCTGAAGTGTTCGCCACGACACAACGTTACACACCTGCTCCTCGCCAACACGCACGCCTTACGGGCTTTTGAAATAGAGTGAAATCTGGTGTGTCCTGGGCGCCTACAGAAAAATAAACTACTACAAAATCTGTGAACTTTACGGACTGATCTATCTGAGGACTGGAGCGTGTAAATTTAGCTCTTTTAATTCTAAGTCTGAAATAAAATAACTCAAAATCTGTTGAAAATGTGATGGAAAACGTCTCTTGATACAGTCTATGCCAGATACTAGAAATATAATCTGGAATGGATTATAAAAGCAATACATTTGGACGTTAATGGTCAATGTTTTTACACTTTGCTTTGTGTGACTCATAAACCCACAGACACCTTTCTTTTACACCCTTGAGGAAAGAAATTAATATAGTTAATTGATCGAATCTAAAATCAAGCAAATTAATAAATAAGTGTAGCTTGTTAGGCAAATGACAATTAAACCAGACACATTTCCTGGGTTGGGTTGGATTTGTCTTTGTTTTGTCAAACATATCACTTGAAACACAATTTGATCCAGTTTATGTAAGTTGTTAACAACTTACATAAACTGGATCAAATTGTGTCTATCCTGAGCAGTTTTAGAATGATCTTGAATGATGTTTACCAGACTTAGTAAAAGACCTTGCGGTAACATAAAGAAAACATGATTTTTTTTTGTTGGAAATGACAGTGGATTATTAAATAAAGAAGGTTTTTAAATGATCATTGCTGTATCGGACATTGGTATCGACTATCAAGCCTATTACGAAATGTATAATATTGTGACAACACTACTCCATACTCAATTTAAGCCCACAAATAACCAGCCGTAACTTTAAACTGTCATAATTGTCATCTTTTACCTCCAAAACATGTGTGCTGAACTGCAGTGTGTTATAAAAAACGGCTCCAGCCTCAGACACCCACAAACACAGACGTTACAGCCAGACTGGCGCATATAGACAGGTTGCTCAATGATACATGAAATTAAAGATTTCCACAGAACAGCAGTGCAGAAGGTAGAACTCACGGAGCTAATTCAAATCAGTGGGCGCCGGGGAGAAGTAAACTGTGCCCCAAACACACACACACACACACACACACACACTGTACCGGCTGTGACAACAACCGGCCGGGTTGAGCTGTTCAATTAATTATGTCTTTTTGTCATTATTAGACGCACATGTAAAGCTGTATACTGTATATGTGGCGCACAGAGACCTATGTCCTGCTGCTATAACCTTGAAATCAGATCCGTTTCCAATACAGGAAGTGAGTGTGGAGGACGAGGACGGACCAGGAAGCGAGGGGTAAAGGGAGACGGGACAGGGAGAGGGGTACGCCAAAAACAAACTATATTCTGTTTTTAATGAAGTGGGACTTGTTTTTTTATGAATTTTAGAACATCAAAATGTATTTATCATGTACATTAAGGTGAATGATTGTGTGGTGGGGAAACAATGATTGGTTAAGGTGTTATTTGTGAGTTTTAGCTTCCCGTGTATCATTTACTGAAAATATATAATATGTTTTAAATTGTTAACTGCCATGGCATTTAATTTCTTATTATTCTGAAACCCATGATACACAAAAAGACCATATAGAGAGAGAATATTTTGTTGTTTGTAGCTAAGATTACCTAATATTTGCATGCCTTTGCCATTATGTCAACTGAGATTTTAGATTGGATGTACATAAAACACAGCTATACAGTAACCTAATTAGATAACAGTATAATACACCATTTTTGGTTTAGTTACTTATAATAATAAAAAATGTACAGTGACATGGTGTTCTCTGTTAAATTTCCTTTTTTTTTAAGGCCCATAAGCTTTGTTGGACAGTACAGATGAGAATGAAATGAGCGATGAGAGAGAAGGGAGGACATACAGTAAATAGTTAGGATCAGGAATCAAACTCACAACATCACACTCTCTGTTCACTTTCCATGTGTAAAACTGTGTTAACTGTGGTTGGAAGCTTGTTAAAAAGAGCTTCCTAATTACTTTTTAATCATGAAATTCAATCACACTTATTAGGGCCTCAGCATTACAATTGAGATCAGATTTGGGCTGAAAATGTGCACAAAGATTTGAGATAATCCTGATATATAAACTGATGAACTAATTCAATAAACCCATACATTTCAGAAGCTGTTCGAAGAGATCTAAACTACAACATTACAATATTTTCTTCTTTATGTTCAGAGGACATTCTGTAGCCTTTGCAACTCACGCTGACAATTTTGACTCGATTGTGACATTGTGCGGTCCTAATACGTGTATATTTAACCTGGCATTCTGCAGGATAACAGCGGTTTACATGTGCGCCTCTTGTACACTGCTTCTCAAAGGTCTTTGTGATAGTGTACGGAGCATGATCCAGGTCATGCATTTGAATGTGTGCATCGGGGAGGTCTTCCTGCGAGACTTGTGCTGCACTGGGGTCGAGCAGATAACAGTGTCGCGGCCCATCTGTCCACAGCCCTGAGGGAATACAATCTTACACACACACACACACACACACACACTCGCATTCACACAAGACATGGCCTTTTTTCTTCAGTCTCATGCATCTCCTTCTGTGCACAACTACAGAGGCGAACAGCCCTCATTCAACATACTCCTGTTTAAAAGCATTTGCACCCCGCGGTGATCCTGCGCTTCCCAGCTTCTCTGGACAGAACACACAATAAACTTGAAAATACACCTCAAGTATTATGTAAAGTATATATTCGTGCTCTATTTTCATGGGCTGATTATATATTCAGTAGAGCACTTTGGTTGTGTTACTCATTTAGAGACAGAAAATGGAATTTGTGAATTTGTGTTCTTGTTATAATGGATTTGTTTTCATAATTAAATTGGACTATTAATCACACAGAAACATTAGTAATAACACTGTGATACATTAGTGCACTGTGAATTGAACTGTGCCGTCCTGCATTGTTCTGGCCAACGCACAGTCCAGACATTTAGGAACATTCATATGGCGACGTGGAAATCAGATTTGACAGGGGGGAAAAAATACGCTTTTCAAAACAAGAGGTCTCCAGTCTTTTTCTTAGCTCAATTAACCCTGAAGCCTTCATTTGCATTTCATAAAGAGGTCACCACTCGGTGGGAGGGTTATCTGCCTTCAGAAGGTGGAAATAGATGAGAAGCGCAAACAGTTTTTATCCCGTAAAACAGATAACAGTGGCTCTTTGACTTATCAGCGTCTGATGAAACACACGCTGTGCAGAGACTGAGCAAGTGCATGAGTGGGTGAGCAGCGCATACATTTACTGGTCTATGTGGGTCCGTGATAAGGACAGAGGACGTGACTGTGGATCCAGCCCCGGCACAGCTCACTCTCTGGGACTTATTTCGTCATGACCCTTGAAACTGGAAAAATGTGAATCCATCTACACATTATATAAAGCTTATTCCAAATCAGTAAACAAGGAATTTCAGTCTAGTTTTTAAATAAAAGTGCACTGTGCAACTTTTCAGGTGACGGGCCGACCATTTCCTTGTCTCCACTTTGGAAAAACATAGGTTCTTGCTGTGAATGGATTTGCTTTTCCACAGAGCAAACCTACTGCGAGCGTCACCCACTTGTCTCTGCGGAGATAGTTTAGTTTAATGCTTACTGTGTAGTATTTTTGGCAAAGAGGAGACAAATAGGGGGCGTAACCTCCACCAGAAGTTACGTTGTGCCCCTTTAATATTGGGGAGGAGCTGATTCAAGTGGTCTTCTCAAATCCAGAAGTTGTTGTTTTTATCCTTGATTTGACCACACGTTGAATCCTTGGGGAAGTTCACCTACTTTGCCGAGGATAGATGAGTGTTTGGAGGTGAAGTCAGTTGCTGGTGCATTAGTGTCAGTAGTCAGTTTGTACCAGGGCGTTTGTGGCTGCCGAGCGTCACTGAACCACCCGTGTGTGACCTCTTAAACCACTTAAATTATCTTGAAATACACTGTTAAGTGCTGCCCGGTGGTCGAGTGGTTTCGGAGCAGCACATGTATGTCGGGCTTCATGTGCAGCCGGCCGCAGTGTTAAATGTGTTTTGTTAATGTTAATATCTAAAAATATGTTTAAAATAGTAAAAGTATTGTATATTTTTGTCAAATATAAAAACTATTGAATTAACTTGTAAATATTATTTGTGTAATCAATAACCATGATTATTACTGTCACATTATAATTATAGCGAGTGCTTTAGAAGTACATATACATATAAAAAGGTTTTTTATCTTACTATTAATGTCAAAAAATCCTAACTTTTTTCATTCAGAAAGTTTGATTTCATTATGTATTTTATCTGATTATGGTATCAATAATAAATCACAACTCTTCTTTCAGTAATCATAATACTAAAATGTGATATTTTATGACATTGCTACTTCCTGTTAAGATTATTTGTGGGAATGATGTATGTTGCGGGATGTCGGATCACACTGTGTCCCAGACGACAAGCCTCAAACGACCAAACCACCAAAGAGCTACTGTGGGCACTACTTAATGCCTTCACCACCCACTGGGGTTAACATCACTTTGGCCCTCTCTATCCATTAGCAACTATTAATTCATGCTTCATAAGATGACCCTCCATTAGGACAAATTTGCATTCCATCACACTCAACTATTTCACGGAAAGAAGGATGAAAAGGGCAATGTGAAGTGGTTTGAAAGATAATCACTATTCAAGATACACCCCGTTTTATAGTCCAAACTATCCAATCTGGGCACAAAGAGCTGTGTCAGGCGAGCGCTCTGAAGTCGAATGGGCCTAAAAACAAGAGCACATGTTGCGGACGAGCTTTAAACATGCAGCTATCTATCAAAAGAGCATGAATGAAACAGCCTCAAGAGGAGGAAAACTGCAGAACAGCACAGTTAAGGAGAAGACTGAAACAGCGCCTTTTTTTTCCACACATTTGCGCTAATGCCAGAGATTACACAGGAACGGCAATTTAAATGTCATTACGTTTACGCAGTGGTGGAAAGAGTTTAGTGAAAATGTGTATTCAAGTGAAAGTACAGTTATATTAGAGCTAAAAATGTAAAGGTATGCATGAAAGATACTACTCCATTTAATAGAGTTACATGTTTTTTTTTTTTTTATCTATGTAAATGTAAAACTGAGATAAAATTGTCTTAAATTGTCAAATTCTTTATGTTTAGTGAACTGAAAATGTCAGAATGTATAAAAATATGTCTAGTGCAAAGCTTTGTGGTTAATAAATAATACATTTAACAAATACAAAATGTGTGACAAAAGCTGGTGTGAATTTGTAAATATTCTTATTAATAGTTTTGATAGGGATAGCTTCTTGAACCTTTTTGAGCCAACTCTACATTTGTACATTTGGCGTGACAGTGGCTCACCTTCTGAAGCAGCTGGGAGCCAGAATACTTTGCTGAGATGGACTTCATCTCTCCACCAAACGCTGAAGCCCACAGCTTCACGCTGCACACAAGAACAAAGCATAAATCAGAGACATAACACATTTGTACTCACATCATAAGTGGCGCTTCACATCTTTTATGGTTCTTGGTTCAATAAGACTCGGGGACAATTGGATTCCCAAGTGCACTGACACTGCACAAAGATATATGGCTTAAGATGAGAGATATGTAATTATCTGTAGGCACTTTCTAAAATCACCACTGATGAAGTTCAGCCCAATGGTTTAATTGGCATAACTATCTATAAAGAGCCTCATCTGAATAAATGAAGTAGAAGTAACGGGGTGCAAGGTGCCTCACTTACACGGACGGCGGGATGCTCTGGTGGGTGCCCCCCACCTCCGTGACCCGGGAGCTCAGAGTCCCAAAAAGTATGAGCAGACACGCTCCAGGGGCCACGCGCATCTGTCCAGCCGGCATTTTCCTCTAAACTCAAAGAAGGCAACAGTTCCACCCGAAATAACCACGCTCTTGTCACGACGTGTACGTTTCTCTCCTACAATGCAAAACGCGACAAAAAATGGCCAAAGTGTAAATGTTCATATTTCATAGCCTCAGGAGTGACTTGGTTTGGGACGCGGAGGCGAGACGATCTATAAACGGTGAGAGAAGAGGAGAGAGACGCGCATGGTTTGCCCCGCTGCAGGAGCCCGGTGATGTGAAGCCCCGCGGTCGGACAGGTAAAGTCTGCTCCTCTGCTCCCGCTGCTCCTCCCGCTGCTCCTCCCGGTGCTGCTCCCGGTGCTCCGTACAGCGACCTCACCCACAGAGAGCATCAAACGCTGCGGCGCACCACGGAGCAGAGCACGCCTCCTCCTGCTGCTGCTGACTGCTGTGTCCAGCCCGTCTCCGAAGCGCGCCTGACTTTACTTTCTCTCCCCCCTTCACGCATCTGGAGCTTTTATACGGTTCAAATGCGCCATACGCCCGCTCCGGTCCCCGCGCGCGCCTCCCGCACCACGCAAGAGGTAGAGAACGCGTTATCTTTTAGTGTCAGGTGATCTTAGGGTCGTGGGGCAGTGAAGCGGGACGACAGCTGACAAAAGAGGGGCAATAGTTTCAGGAGGTCCGAGTGATGCGCGTGTCACTGATGCGCACTAGGCGGCGCTGATGATGGTCCCGCGGCCGGCGGCGCACGGACGCGTCTGGCGGGTTGAGGTTCCTGGGACGTGAGCTACGGGAAGTGGAATAACGGATCTTTTATGAACACTGCTAAAACAATATAGTTGAAATTCACCATGTTATTGTCTCTGGGTAATTTAAACAGAATGTCTTAATGATGGCGCATATTCGTGGAATTTTAATTATAGGATTTCAAATAAGTAAAGCAAAGAAAAGTGGCTCACAGAAAAGCCCTGATCCACCTGTTGGGACTCACTCTCTGTCTAAATCGTGTTTGTACCTTTTTTTTCCTCACCAAATGGAAGTTTTTATGTTCAAGGCTAACATTTCCCCTGAGTGCTACTAGAATGAAGTGTTATTGTGCGTTACTGTGAAAAGCAGAGACATTTTACCCTGCAATGTTTGTAAGAGCAGCCACTGAGAGAAGCAAATGGCCAGGGGGGGAATTTATACAAATGTGTTATATATTAAGGATACATGATTGTTTTTTTCAAGATCTCTAGTCAATGTAAGGCAAAGTGTAGGGAAAAAACGCTATCCACACACACTAAATGTACGATTTTAAACCAGTCCTTCACAACGCTCACAAAATAAAAAAATGTCTTGCCCTCGTGGTCCTCATCTACAGTAGTCTTGGTGTAGTTCTGGTCTGGTCATAGTTTGTACAGGTTCAGTTCCAGGTTTAGTCCCAGTTTAGACCCAAATTGGATGTTATATGTGTATGTGATCAGTTAGATATTATACACAATCTGTCTAATACAACCCTTTCTCCATTTATCAGGATGTAGAACTGGCACAAACGCTGACTTGTGACCCCCCTGATAGATTTAAGAAGTTTCGGAACACACAAATCAAGTACAATAAAGGGTTCCTCAGTGGTCAGCAGCGAAACAAAAGAAAACACTCGTTCAGCGAATCCTTAAGAAGCGATTGAAGCTTGATCCAATTTAGGAGAAGAAAAGGAGTGATGACAGCTTCTTTAAAGGCAACGATTAACTGTCATCAAAGTGATCAGTAGAATAGGGCGCATATCAGTGAACAAAATTGTGTTTTATAGCAATTACACGCTTTTGCTCTGAGATAAGAATCAGAGCGTTGAGCGTGCCGAGGGTGGAACAGTTCTCACTTTGCAACAGGGACGAGCAAAAAAGCCCAAACTGTCCTGACCAATATGTACAGTGCTGATAATATGATTTTATAGAAAGGCTGTAGTGGTGGAACCTCAATTAGTTAAGCGTAATTAGGTCGTATATCAATACAATGGCGAGGCAGTGGGAGGTGGGACAGAGCTGGTCAGAGGAGATGAAAGAGGAAGAGCTTAATGAGGACAGAGGAAACGAGGACGGACAGAGGGAAATGCATTCGACAAAGACACTATCGGCACTGAATCTTCTCTGTATTATTCTATTTGAGGCCTTTAGTTGTCTAGTTCGATGGTGTTTTAGTCGACCAAAATGTGTATTATATGACTAGTTATTTTTTATTTCGATTATATGGATTTGTACGGGACAGCAGCTGAAAGGCCTGGAGTGAGTTTATTCCGTTGTTTTACAGGAATGCGTGCTTACACTTTTTTGGTGTAAACTGTTGTTTTTGCAGTTGTCGTCTTGTACCGTATTTTTCAGACTATAAGTTGCACCGGAGTATAAGTCGCACCAGCCAAAAAATGCATAATAGAGAAGAAAAAACATGTATAAGTTGCACTGGAGTATGAAATGTGGTTGCAAGTGTGAAAATAACAAATAATATCACATATAAGTCGCTCTTGAGTGTAAGTATATAAGTATAAATATAAGTATAAGTCGCACCCCGGCCAAAACTATGAAAAAAAGGTGTTACTTATAGTCCGGAAAATACGGTAAGTGCATTTTGGGTCAGATAAAGTTTTGAGCTTTTGACAGAATTCACGTCACTTTAGTCGACTAATCGAGCGACAGTGCACGGGACTGTGAATCTCAGTTTTTGGCTTTACTCTCCTGTAACACTCATGTTCTGTGTTAGGGCTGTCGCTAACAAGTATTTTAGTAATCAACTAGTCAGGGATCTTTTTTAAATTAGTTGATGAGTCAAACAATCATTTATAGTATGTTGAGAAGTTTCAAATACATTTTAACCAATTAAAAGTTGAACTATGGCAACGGAAGGCTTCTAGATAGAGAATATTTACGAATGAAGTGTTTTACTGATGAAAGAAAGACATAATTTGCTGTTTTGTTTTTGATTTAATTATGGAACTGTCTTTGTTATAAATGCTCTTTTTGAATGTGTTTTAGAGTCTGTACAGTTCAGATAACGATTGCAATTATGAAAATACATTTAAGAATATGTTTAATAGTCGACTGGTCAGGATTATTCATTCATTATGTTGGTTGCTTGTTGCCGCATTCTAAGGAAAGTCCTAAAGAAGGACTGGCAGTGAATTTAAAGTAAGATTAAAAAAGCAAATATGCTGCATAGATCATTATTTGTAGATCACTGGGATATTCTTTAACAGCTCAGCAGAAATAAGATAATTACAATACGGGATAAGATATAATCATGTGTCTGTATAATTTATTATTATACTAACAATGCTGTTATTTTTCTCCATCCTGAAGCAAACTATATAATATTGAAAGTGTACAAACACTTCATGCTAGTCCTGGCTTTATTATTCATGCAGTGAAAGACGATTCATTATTTGTGTAGCAGATTAAAAAAGGCGTGTGTGTAATCTGTATTCAAAACATACTCACACAAGTTTCGCCCAAAACAGCCCATTTAATTTTACATTTCTGAGCCAATTCAAGTAAAGGTAGAACACATATTTCCTTTACGTGTCCTTAGTTTACCTGGTGGTTGTACAAGTGTAAAACTTCAAATAAAGTAAGTGCATGGGAAAAAAAAGCATCACAATTGATAACAAAGAAAGTAAAGACTTGCCCTGTACTTGAAGATAAGAGAAGACCTATGTATAAGGCTGAAAAGTGAAGGAGTACTGAAACGAGTCAAAACGAGTCATGTAGGGACTTCAAAAACACAGAGGAACACTTCCTGGATTGTCACTTAAAAAAGAGGAAGGAATAACATGATGAAGTGACCTCAAAAAGGGCATTCTAAAAGAACTTCTCATTATAATATATTCATTTCAATTTGTGTCAACTTAGTGCACATCATCATTCATGTTATATTTGGTTGGTGGCTCCTGGATCACAGGATTACACTGATGGAGACGAATCCAAACAGCTAAGCCTTGCTTTCGGACCCACAAAATATGTTGGACGGGGCTCAAAAGCCAACTGATAACTAACACATCTGCAATGGTAACTCACCAAAGGGGCTGGAATGAGGCCAAAACGAAGATGAATGAGGCCAAAACGAAGATGAATGAGGCCAAAACGAAGATGAATGAGGCCAAAACGAAGATGACTGAGGCCAAAACTAGGAAAAACTATGATGAATGAGGTCAAAACTAGGGAAAAACTATGAAGAATGAGGCCAAACAATGTTGAATGAGGCCAAAACTATGATGAGTGAGGTCAAAACTAGAAAAACTATGATGAATGAGGCCAAAACTATGAAGAATGAGGTCAAACTATGATGAATGAGGTCAAAACTAGGAAAAACTATGATGAATGAGGTCAAAACTATGATGACTGAGGCCAAAACTAGGACAAACTATGATGAATGAGGTCAAAACTAGGGAAAAACTATGAAGAATGAGGCCAAACAATGTTGAATGAGGCCAAAACTATGATGAGTGAGGTCAAAACTAGAAAAACTATGATGAATGAGGCCAAAACTATGAAGAATGAGGTCAAACTATGATGAATGAGGTCAAAACTAGGAAAAACTATGATGAATGAGGTCAAAACTATGATGAATGAGGCCAAAACTAGGACAAACTATGATGACTGGGGCTACAACTATGAAGAATGAGGCCAAACTATGATAAATTAGGCCAAAACTTGGACAAACTATGATGAATGAGGCCAAAACTATATTGAATGAGGCCAAAACTAGGAAAAACTATGATGAATGAGGCCAAAACTATATTGAATGAGGCCAAAACTAGGAAAAACTATGATGAGTGAGGCCAAAACTAGGAAAAACTATGATAAATGAGGCCAAAACTAGGAAAAACAAACTGCCGACTCACTGAATTTGGATATGTGCAGCAAAAGTCTTGCATTAAGCAGAGCCAATGACACACAGCAACTGTTCGCAGGCTCAAAAAAGTAGAGTTTATATGTACTGTATAAAATGTACTTGACTGTGTGTACTTTCTCACTTTCTTTGTGAGGTAAATAAGTAATGCTTGGATAAATAAATGAACCCAGTATTTACATTCACATCCATTTTGGCCTATTAACAAACAAACAGTGACCTTCTGCGGCTTAACATCACCACACTTAACACAAATATGACACTGTACCAGCTTTACCCACCTGCCATCCTCAGTGCCCTGCCCTGTCTCTTGTGCTCCCAGAATGCAAAGCGGCTTATACAGTAGCACTGCACCACAGTTTGGCTCCAACAAAGAAGGTTGCGCTGAGATCCCCGTGGGTCCCCGCTTTCTGCCTGCCAGCTTTACATATAAAACAGCCGGGGCCTATCTGTCTCTGCGCAGGCTCTGAGCGGGTCGTCCCACAGCGCAAAGTACAGCCGCGGCCCTCTGCACGGCGAAAGATTAACAACAAACACTAAATATGACTTTTGTTTTCATGTGAAACGAGAAAGGCAAATCAAATATGTCCCAGTACAGCAAGCCCCCTGCTGCTGATGAATGCACTTTACTGCTTGATCAAGTTGTTGTTTGAAACTGCAAACATTACAAAACGAACTATTAGAAAAGGGATAACAGCATTAAGTGCACTTGTATGGTCCCATTCTTATTAAAGATCTACTGTCTATGGTCTTCAGGGGTCCTCAAGTTCTTAGTCAAGGCAGAGAATACTCACCCACAAGCAGACACTGACATCTAGTGGTCAGTTAATGAAATAACAGCTTCAGAAGCCCGTGGCCTATTTGCTAAAATTGCGTGTGTGACTCCAAAACGTAACCTATATTTGTCTATTTAATTACATTTACATACGTTTAATTTGTATTTTTTTGTATTATTTAATGTAGCCTAGGCAAAGGAAACGTTCTCAAAATCAGTCAACCAGAGCCAGCGATCCAAAATAATAATAATGATAGTATTTTTTTATTTAATTGGGTAGCCTTAATGTTTGCGCAGATTGAGTTGGAAAAAATCAGATATAAATTACAAAACACAAAATATTATTCAAATTATTTTAGTCACACACAAAAAAAATACAAAATAAATACAAAACGTAACCACACACTTTCCTTTGTCAAGTCGCACTCGTTCGATGAGATGAGTGTGCTGCCCTCTAGCGTTGAGGAGAAAGAGTAGACAACTGTGTGTGTTGGGACCAAGACGCGTCTCAATTTATCTTAATAATCCCAGTTTCCACGAAGCACCGAACACGCCCTAAACTTCTGACACTCCAACAACAGTTCATGGTAAGTCTTAACTCTGCTTGAAGAGTTTGCATTATGTACAATTGTCTCTGTTTACCTGCAGTTTAGTTGGACGGGGCGCGTGGCTGTGGCTGTGGTTGGCGCAGTCTATAACAGCTGTAGTGGCATCTTGGTACCACTAGATGTCGTTAGAGGCTGACAATTCATTTCACACACAAATTGGCTGGCTAAACCCCTTGTAGGTGTCTTGATTCATCCTTGTGCATCTGTTTGAAGTCTAAGGTAATGTGACTGGGAGGATACAGGAGAGGGGCCAGATAAAGTGGGGAGATTCTATTAAAGATAGAATGTCATATACAGCATTATTTCACCATAAATGAATTGCACAGTTATGTCTGAACATCATTTATTGTTCACTCAGCATCAGTTGGTCCTCGGACAAACCGCCTCCACTCAGTTCGTAGTTTGTAAAATACATTAATGACCATAGAACACATTTTACACTGCTACAGATTGACAGAACGGCCATAAGATATCTATTTACTGTCATGCTGTGTTTTCTCAGTAGTAATGACATACTGATGGTACTGCGTCTTGTGTGGCCCTGAACTAATAGATCTAAAGTCCAGAGGGTGGACGGCATTCCAGGATTGTTCACTATGTTTAAGGTTTGTACTGTAATTTACAGTCAGATGACACTGAACCTGCACGGCTCAGTTTAAAGCAAAGAGACACATGAAACATGTTGTAGAAAAAGTATCAGTACTGATCCTCTGACCAATCCTCATAGCACAATCTTACTGGTACCTAAGTTTATTAGTTGTGCAATAATTGAAGATAGTAAACAGCTATGATCGTATAGAGATCTAATGTATCTACAGCTTTTGGTTATGAGGATTAGCATAGTCATCCTGTACCTATTAATATTTCATGATTACTTTGAATATAAAAAAGACCTCCGCAGAGTGATACTTCTGTACACTTTTTTTCTTTTGTACATGTAGTTTCAACACTTTTCACATTATTTTATGTTTTCCATAATTTATGGCAACTTCTTTGTAGCTTCACATAGTGGTGTGAACCTCGGACCCCGGGCCCCCCTTTGTCCACCGTGTGGCTCTTACAGTGCCCACAGTGTCATCCAAAAACTCGTACCTCAATGCCACGCCCTCACTCAGGCATCTTGTGCAGCATAGTTCTTTAAATTGTCTTTAAAAGTCTATTGTTAGTGCATTCGCAGCTAACAGATGTTGTGCTAAAACCCCTTTTCTTGGCTGATCTGTAAAAGGCCGTTTCACAGTTGAGTCCAACAGTCCTGTCCAGGGGCGGCTAATGCCAGGAGACTCTGAAGGGCTGAAGTGCTGGTACGTTCACTCCAGCCAGATCTGCGCTTCCTGATAGTTCCCCTCTCTTTTGCTTCAAAGCTTGTCAAGCTCATTCCATGTTTGTGCCAAATTTATTTTAAGCTGCAACTCATGCAAGAATTCCAGCGATGAACATTATGAAACACAGAGCGAGCCTACAAGGCTAGCTCTTTAGTCATGCAGCTACTATGGCTCTAAAAGTGGCTGTTTGAAGTGCTGTATACATTACTTGCAGAGGTATTAGAAAAGTAGAATGGAATAAAAGCCAGAACAGCCTTATAAGTCTGAAGCTTGTTGCAGATTGGATGCTAGCAGCATCTGTTCTGTTTATTCCTGGCTGGGGTAAAGGCCGACGTGTGCCCTTCTGGACCCTGGGATTGTCCTTGACGTGAAGATCTCAAACCATCTCTCAGGGAAGTTCTGAGTCTCCTAAGGCCTTTTATGATTAGGATGCCAAGATTCAGGTCAATAAAGAAAAGAAAAGCATCCAACCATGGTTATATTACTTTTTTTCTTTTAACAGGTAAAATTACCTTTTTTATCAAATGATGGTTGATACTTTTCCTTCATATATTGACTAACTGTCATTTACTTGGCTCTCCGCCTCTCTTCTTTTGGTTTTTCCTTCTCGCCCCCAGGCTGCTCTCACAGGCTGTTCTTGTCCGGTAGCTCTGCCTCTGGACTGCGGGGGAAATACACCGTTGCTTTGTGCTCCTCATAGCGGTCGATGTGTTTGAGGTGAACCACCATGTGCAGAGCGTACGCCAGAACCAGCAGCAGGATCAGTGACGTGACCAGGCCCATCAAGATGGCCGGGGTGAGGAACGTGGCACAATCACTGGCCGACGCAAACTTGTCTGAATGGACGTTGAAGGCCTGGATCTGAAATGGAACAGGTGAGACAACAGTCAGTCGCACAGAGGACAACTAGCTTTGAGAGGCTTTTGACCCGCTCAGTATGTTGAAGAGGACAGACACAGGGCAGCAGATGGCTCCTAAGACAGATTGAAAAGTTGCCAAACAGATGGTAACAGGCAGACTGATAGACGGAGAGCCAAGCCCAAAAAATATCTGGCAAAGATGATAACAACTAGTTTTGTAGCTCATATATACCATCAAAATGTGTTATAACGACCTGCCTAATCTTCAGCTCCATTGCAAGAAACAGAAATGCAACATAGGCCTGTCTCAATAATAACTATTCCCTTATGCATAATGTAGACTATTATTTTGAGCTCTATTTTGTAATATTTTTGACTGACAACTGTATATATATATTTATTCTTAACTACAGACATATAATTATCTTTAGTATCATTTTATTTATGTTTTGACCTGACTTAATCATGTGCAATACCGTCATATTCATGTGCAATTACTGTCATACTCACAAGCAATTAAGGCCATATTCATGTGCATCATGTGCATATAACTGATGTAAATAAGAGTGTTTTATTTTGTTTTATTTTGTTTACTTACTTACTATTAGTATTATCTAGTCTTATGCTAGCTATTTTTACTTTACTTTATTTTTTTTTATTCTATTATTATTATTGTATTATCATCTTATATATTATCTTTTTATTTTTATTCATCTATTTTATTTTTTCCCCCTCCATTCCCTATTAAGATAGGAGAGGAGTTTTGTTAATAAGAGTTTTTTGTTTTGTTCATAAGAGTTCTTCTATTAAGAGTGTTTTTTGAACCTTCCTATAATCTGTCCTTTCCCTCTGTATCTACTGTGTTGTAACAATGAAATTTCCCCTTGTGTGATTATCTTATCTTATCTTGTATTTCATTTAGAAAGGGCTTTTTAGTTCATGTATCACTGGTATAAAGTGGTCTTTAAAATGATCACTATCGCCATATTTTTTCATGCAACTATCGAATGCATTATGTTGCGCTGCCAATTTCCCGCTACAATTGACGGTTTTATTGTCGTCGTACCTGAAAATCTGTGAATGTGATGTGCCAGTTTGCCGACGTGTCTGTGTGGGAGCTGGGCACGAGCAGAGTGTCGTATTTGTGCAGACTGCTGACGTGTTGGCAGTGGTAGGACGACGTGGCCGGAGCGTAGACTTCACTGGCGTTGAAAGTGGCCTCCTGGGTCCAGTTATAGTGAATGTGGACGCTGTCTAAAGTGAACCAGTTCTGTCCCGCTGCCTCATAAAACGTGTTGGACATCTGAAGTCTGTGGGAGGAAGGGAAATGGTGGATTGTTGTCAGGTTAAAGCCTCAATGAGAAAAATATCTATTGTATTATATATTAATATCATTTACCTGATGACAAGCCCTCGCAAGTCTTCTATGTCTCCAAATCTCAATGAAAGCCTGTTGTAAACAAAACACAACACAACATGCATTTGTAAATCACATGATACAAATAAAACAATTGAATAGTGTTTTATTTGTGCATTTAAGCAAGTATACAGTATACCGCATTAATAACATTGTAGTTATGCGTTATATAGCTTACAGAACACACAAAGCGCTTCACATTTGTCCATTCCCCTTCATTCACTCCATCCCCAGACACAGGGCACTAGTCACAGCGTGAGTCTCCAGAACACCACAGAAGTGTGTAGTGTCAGTACAGAGTGAACCCTGTGGTGTGTCAGAAGTCCTTGCCCCTGTAAGTGTTATGTTATTACATACGTGGCTTTCTCCTTGGTGCAGATGGAGCCTTTAGTGTCCACCAGTGAGTTGGGGTTAAACACCTTCTCAGTCAGGTCAATGAAAGTGTGGTTCCTGTAGCGAATTGCCAGGCGCTTTGCTTTGAACAAAATGCACGTTTTTCCGTTGTACGACACACTCAGTGGCCCATAAGGTCCCATTAGAGACTGGAGCAGCTTCCTCTTAGTCAGGGACATGCCCGGCTGGTGCCAGTTAAAAGGCTGAAACACACAAAGACACATAAATCAGTCAAGGCAAAAAGGCACTGAAGGAGTTGGCAGCCCAAATGCAGACTTCAATGGTTTCCTCTGACAGGGACATCACACACTGAGAAACATATACTGCTTGAGCCGCATGTCCCAGTTCAAGGGATTACTCAAAGGCAGTGGCCCACATAGAGGTTAACCTATGACTGCACAAGTTCTGGTCAAGAATCAATCTGGTCTAGTCAGCATCCTGACCTGTCTGACACACTTAAATCAGATTTATTCAAGGCATGGACAGCTGCTAGCAATACTTACAGGAGCCCACATTACCCACCTTAA